>NC_133619.1:77243491-77543491 GCF_048593235.1 Sminthopsis crassicaudata | reverse complement strand
GGAGAGCTGTATGAAGACAGGCATGCTAATAAATGATTTGTGGGAACTGTGAATTGGTTCAACCATTGTAAAATGTAATTCAGAATAATCTTTAAAAAGCAACTAAAATATCTACATCCTCTGACCCAGTTATTCTCTTCCATGAAATTCAAAGACAAAAAATTCTCATAAATACCAAATTATTCATAGCACTACTTTTGGGTTAACAAAGAACTGGGAAAAGCCTATAGATTGGCTAACAAATCATGGTGTGTGAATTTAATAAAAGTATTACTGAAGTATAAGAAATGACAAATACAAAAATTCCAGAGGAGCAAGGAGAATACTTAAGTGAACTGATGCGGAGTAAAGCAAATCAAACCAAGAAAGCAATATGCAAAATGATTACAACAGTGACAGCAAAAAATGCTGAATGCTAAGTGATTATATTATCCAAACTTGACAATGAAGAACAGTTAAGAAAATTCAGCACCCTCCTTTCTTGCAGAAGAGGGGAATTATGGATGTAGAATACTGCAATTATTATCAGACACAGTTGATGTATCCATTGGTTTTGCTGAATTTTTTTTTCCACTTTCTTGCTAATGTTTTGTTATAAAGGTTGGCTGGGTAGGTAAAAGACATTCAGAAATGCAGGTGATATAAAAATAGAAGATACCAACATTTTCTTTTTTAAGAAAAAATCAACCTTCTTCCCTTTTATGAATATCAGAACAGCACTTAGCCAGTGTGCAGGACAACATCTGTTACTCGTGATTTTTCAAAGGTCATGGACTATTTCTATGTTCCTGTTGCATCCACACCAAAACAAGGATTCTGAGCTGTTGCAAAGCTGCAACCTGACTGTCACTCAAGTGATCTTTCAAATACTTCAGGTATTCAATAGAGAAACCATTGTATAGAAGTGGGAGAAACTCCTCTTTTAAATCTAGAGTATTTTTTCTTAACTTTAAATCCATTTCCTAGTCTTCTAGACCCTTCCCTACACATAGTTGTGCTGATTCAAGGTTTCATTTTCAATGAAAAATTTGATCATTAAGAAAGTACTATTTGCTTTACCATTACCATGAGGGCACTATTGTTTTATGGAAGTAAAAAAGTAACTACCCTACTGATAACGGGGAAATATTAGAAAATAGGTGACTGACTGCTGATCAATCTCTTCTTTCATTTTGTGGTAATTGCTCATATTGTGGTAGGGAAGAAAAGTAAGCTGATTTGTCATTGGGTAAAAATTAATATCTTTGTACCCTACACAAAATGTGTGAGCAATATCCTTATCCATTTCTTGATTTGGCAGTGGGTTGCTAGGATATTAGACAGGGACAACTGTCCTTGGGACCTCCCCAGCCAACCTTCTTCCCAATAGCTAAACCCACTTGCTCAGTAACTCTTGACGATGCTTAATTGGCCGTGGCTATTATTAATAATGATATAATGTGTATGTACTCTGCCTTAGGCTTTATATCCATTGGTATTCTATCCGTTTAGCAGACATATAATTAGAGAAATAGAGCCTTGAAGTGACTTTCTCAGGGCCATAGAAGAAGTCAATGGCCAAGCTCAAGGATAGAATCTAATTGAAAATGCAATTCCCAGAATTCTCAGCTCTAACAGACCATTGTCCTGTCCTCTGACAAGGATAGAGATACACTATTGAAGCTGTTTAGGTGAAGATACTGATACATGACCAAGCAATAGATCCAATTTAGAAGTGAGCAGGAGGAAATGAATGTATTTTAACCACTCTGCAGGGTGATCACTCAACAGGCAGCCAGGGATGCTGCTCAGTTCCATGCACGTGCATACCCTATTGATGATGGCCATTTAATCACCTCCCTGGGTGATGGTGGAAACATCTTGTTCTCATTCATTAGATCACAGTATTTTTTTTACATCACAGAAAAGTGCCTTAGACAAGGTTCAGCACACAATGTCATTGACAACATTGCTAATTGAAATCCCATCTTAACTGTTGTGCCTACATTGAGGAGACCAGCCAGATATAGCAAGATTTTTCATAACAACCTTCCTCTTGATCCCTCCCCAGACTCCTGAACCTCAATCCATTGGCCAGTTCATTTTTTTGGTAGATTTTCAGCAACTCAGGGGTGGGGTACCACAAGTAATCCAGAAACCACAAGGCCCTGTCAAGATTTGGTTAACAATTGTTAAGCCCTCTACAATGGCTGATAAGGGAGGAGTGATCAGGGAACAAGGTCATTTGAAATATAATGGTTCATAATTTATATTTGTATTGATTCATAGATTGTTAGGTTTGGTTACAGACCATAGAAATCACTTTTTCTGATCCTCTCTTTTTACAGATGAAGAAACTGAGTCCTAGAAAGTTTAAATTATTTAGCCAAGGTCATATATTGTCCCATATACAACCTTGCTCTGCCATAGTTAAACTCTCGGGAACTTAAGCATGGAAACCCGCTGAATTAACTCTACTATGTCCCTAGAAATTTCCAAGTACATTTCCCTTGCTCAGAGGCTACTTCCCAGTGCCAGTGAGGTAGATCTACTCTGTCTGCTCTGTTCCTTCTAAAACTATTTTGGCCTTACTTCTCCATATTAGGATAATACCCCCTAGGCCTGATATTCCCACTATCACAACACTATTGAGTTGCTGACTTGGAAGATTAACTGTGGCCCAAAGGAAACCATAGCACTAATGATGTGCCAGTGAAGAGTTTATAAGGCAAAAAAAAAAATTTTAAATAGAGAGGCCACAGGTTCCTTGGAAAGGAACACTTTGTCTCTTCTAGACCAGTCCTTGGTCACGAAAGTACATAATTTATTACCTTTATCTTGGGATATAACCCAAGGAAGCAAGACATTCTGTAGTCAACCAAATTTCAGCCAGCTTGGAAATGTCGATTGTGTCTGGAGATTGCACAAGTTTAGTTATTTTTTAGCACTTTGGCCTGTCATAAAAATGCTCTCTCAAATCCCAGTGTTTCTCCTTCGCCCGCATAATAACTTCGAAATGTATTATTGCTGAGAGACTCCACACTGCCAACAAGTCCCTGGAGAGATGGTTTAGCAGAAGAAAAAACTTTTTACAGTCATTGCATGAGAGAAAGTCACTCATCCACTGGACCTAATCAAGTTTTCCAAGATATGGCCCAGAGCAGGCACCCAGAGCCACAGTCTTTGTATTTGTTCTTCTTCAGGGTGTTTTTGTTTTTTTGTTTTTTTCCAATTCTCTCTTTTAAAAAAAAGGGCATAAAGTTATATACCTTCTCTTCCATTGCAAACATAATAGGCAGTACTGAATGACTGTTATTATGTGAGCACTAATAGAGAATCTAACTTGTAAGTAAAAAGGACTTACCAGAACCGGAGGACTAATTAACAGGTCAGCCTGATAATGTACTAACACAGTAGGAAATGTGTATTTAAAAAACAGGGTTGAGTTAGTACAGCAGGCTGTCTGCTGAATTTTTAGTTGCTCTTTCGGCTCCGTGGCAGAGTATTAGCATCAGGGGAATGGAAATCTCAGTTCAAGCCCCATTAGTGACTTCTTCTCACCTCAATGAATCATGCCTTATATACTGAACTGAAGTCTCCAGAGGCCAAGATTTGGACTGAGTGGCTTTCTCTTCCATTGCTTAACTTAGATTTTAATATTTCTGAACATATCCAGTATGTAATACATTTGATAGGAAAACTAGATTCATATACCGTCTCTAATATTTACTCACATGGCCTTGGGCAAATCCCTGGACCTCAATTTTCTGGATTGAATTAGATGGTCTCTTCCAGGTCTATCACCTTATGATGTGATCAAGAAGTAAAGGTCTTACCTTCTCTAAGGCAACGTGACAAGGATCTTTACCTCTTCCTCAGTGAGTGTATATGCCGGGGCACTTCCCCCAAACATATACAAGCATTTCCATCAACAAAAGTCTCCTCAGTTTTACCAAATGGATGAATAAACATGTATTATTTAAATACATATATGTTTAGATGCAAAACATACTTCTCCTACACATTTTTTATAGAAAACATTTCATTATTCATTTATTTATATGCTATATATTTCTCTAAATTATATCTGTATATATAGGATTACATGTGGAGAAGTTGGTGTGTGTATTCTTATTTATCATATACACATTATTAGTTGGACTTGTCTATCAAATGGAAATGTCCAAGGTGCTATGTCTGTATCTCTCCAGCACAATAATCATTGATATTCATGATCTAAAGAGACTTTAAGATTCTGAAATGGCTTCTGAATTATCAAAGAAGCATCATATGTTCAACATAGTTTTAATGTTAACTTCATTTATTCTAGATTTTTTAAACTGATAATTCATGCATTGTGTATATAAACATATGTATATTATGCATATAGGATGGCTCCCTTTTTCTTCCTTCTCTTCTTTCCCACTTGGTTTCCCCCCAACCAAAATCTGTCCTCTAGAAAAGAGCTTATAAACACCAACCTACATGCTGTCTGCAGTGCTAATGGGACTTTTCATAGAGATGTACCATAGGCAGTTGAAGATGAAGATCATAAGACAAATTTCGATCTAGAAGGGCTCATAGACATCTAATCTAGCCTTCTCACTTTAAAGAATTAGGGGCCGAAGTCCATGAAGGGTTAAATAATTGGCCCAGAGATAATAGAGCAGTGGATAGAGTGCCAGACCCAGAATCTGAAGCCTCATCTCCCTGAATTCAAATCTGGCCTCAGATACTAACGAGTTGCGTGATCCCAGGCAAGTCACTTAATCTTGTTTGCCTCAGTTTCCCTATCTGTAAAATGAGCTGGTGAAGGAAATAGCAGAACTATTCCTTTATCTTTGCCAAGAAAATCTCACATTAACGCACAAAGAGTTGGACACAATTAAAAAATGATTGAATACACACACACAAATAATGAATAGCAGGGTTATATCACAGAATAGTGTTGGAGCACAGAATGTAGCATTAGAAGGAACCTCAACAGCCATATAATTAAGCCATTACTAGAAAGAAATTCCACTGCAAATTTCTTGAGGTAACAAATCTAGGCTTGAAGAGGTCCAGGGAGGGGAAATCCAACACTTCTCTTAGCATAGTACCTGGTATATGGTAAGCACTTACTAAATGTGTATTGATTGATGGAGTAGATTTAACAGAGATTTTTTTCATTCCAAAATCTATGTCTTATTGAAAACAGCCAGAGTTTTGAAGAATCATTTTCTCAGGTGCAGTAGTGGAATCTATAGAGCAAATAACATTACCAAGAGGAAGAAGAGGAGAGAGTTAAGGGCAAATCCACACAAAGAGATTAGGAAGATGATCAAAAGTACAAGGAGTGGTGAGAGAAAAGGGAAACCAGCAGATTGGGATGTCACTGAAGCTAAAGGAGGAGAGCTTAGGAGAAAGCTGCTCATGAGAGAAGACTGAAACAATCTTCAGCTCTGGAATATCAGACTTCAGGATACAGGTTGAGAAGATGTTTGGGAGAGCTTGGAGTGCCCTTGATATCACACCACATAAATGGAGGCCCATAAATGCATTATTGTTAAATGCTGACTTCATGTGGCTGGATATTTCCTTTAGACCAAAGCTTCTCACCTCATGATCCATGGACTTTTCTCCCTAAGGGACTTAGGAATAGATAGTGGAAATTCTTGAACTTGGGTGAGAAAAAAAGCCATATATTATTTCAATTTAATTAGTTTACATTATAACTTTTTACATTTTATTTTATGCATTTAAAAACATTATTCTGAAAAGAAGGGGCCATAGGTTTCACCAGATTGCCAGGGGAGGTATATACAGGAAAATTGCAGAGACCAGCTAGAACTAGATCCCAATTGTTAAATTTTCAGTGTAAACATTTATATCTCGGGAATCTGCAAATACTATAAGTCAGGGTTTGATTCTTTTTTTGTTCATATTTTAGACTTAAGAAAGTGATAGAGAAAATGTTAGTAATATATATTAAAAGCCTGTCATGGGTACACTCCCCCACCTCAACCACTGACAGTTTTTAGACATTTATGAGCACACTATTGGGTCCATGATACCAAAAAAATGGTTAAGAACTTCTGCTTTAGTTGGGTGTTTGGAAGAAAGAGGAATCTTTATTTAAACTACTGGATCAATGTCAGCTTCCTTAAAGGACATTAACTTGAAAAAAATTCTGAATTATCAGGTTTTTTTGGGGAGGATATATTACTGGCTAGAAAAACACAGGAGTCCTCTATACAAACTGAAATACTGTCAATAACTTTAGTTCAAATTATTGGATTTCAAGCTTAAATATAGATAGAATTCCTAGAATATTCAATTAACTAACTTTCCATATGAGTAGGGAGCCATACTTTCACGGGCTTCCTTATGGTGGTGATGTTCACTTTTTTAGTTGTGTTCAACTTTTTGTGATCTCATTTGGTGTTTTCTCAGCAAAAAAAAGCAGGAATGTTTTGTCATTTCCTTTTCCAGCTCATTTTACAGATGGGGAAACTGAAGCAAACAGAGTAAATGACTTGCCCAGAGTGACACAGCTAGTACAAGGGTCTGAGGCTAGAATTGAACTAGAGGTTCCTGATCCAGTGCTCTAAATGCCATCTAGTAAATAAATGACTAGTTTGATGACGCTGACCTGAAAAAAATCATAAAGTTGGGAAAGGAAAGGGGATCAAGATTAGGTTCAGTTGGCTTAGCTGAAGGGAAGAATGATTAAATTAGAAAATAAAGGAAATGGTAAAATCATAGATGCCCAATGAGAATATGAGATGAATAACAATACTGAGTCCAGGAGGGGAAATTTATGTATTATAAGCAACAGATTGGTAAAGTGTGATGAAGCTAGATAACCTCATTATTTTCATCAAAATGTTGCAGTTAAATTTAAAAAGCAACTGTAATCAAAGTAGAAATTTTTCTCTATTGCTGTCTATTGGTTTAGAGACCCTTTGTGTTTCTGTGTTTCTATGCTATAATATCATTTCAAGTCTTTGAAAGAATAGAATATCACTTTTAATCACAGCATCAATAAACTACATAATGACTATCTGTTATCTTCATGTTTGATTCAAGGACCACCCACAGAGCTCTGAAGAACCCCGTATGGCCCTGGAGGGGTTTAGCACCCGTAACAGAAGGGAAAATAACTTTGGCAGCTTCTATAGTGGCTCATGTTTATTGGAGGGGGATGAAAAATATGACAGTAAGAGACTGTTTCAGTTGGCTACTGAGTAGCACATTAAGCAACAACAAAAACTGTGGTTTAGCTAGCCACTTCATAATGGTCCTGAAATAATCATTCACAGCACAGAGCAGGCAGACAGGAAGATAGACATACAGAGAGAAAGAGGATCAACACATAGATGTTAGATAATAGACAAGTAGATCATAGAAAAGTAGATGATAAAGATATGCAATAGATAAATAAGCAGATAAATGATTGATAGGTGATTGCTAAATTCATAAGTCTGACAAATAGATGACAAATGACAGATAATAGATAGACAGGCAGAGATCAATAGAAAGCTAGATGAACAGATGGACACATGGATGGATACCACAGCAAATAGATAGGACAGATCAATAGACAGATGGATGAATGATAGACATACAGATAAAGATAAACAGAAGGACAGACCATTATATAACTATATGGACATAGATAGATAGACAGACAGATAGATTAGTTGACAGAGAGACAGATAGACAGAAGGACAAATCAGTAGATTGAGAGATGGATGGGCGGGCAAACAAATAGATGGATACAGAGAGAAGCAGACAGGAAGACAAATCAATAGAAAGACAGATGGAGGATGGACAGACAGATAGACAAATGGACAAACAGACAGACAGAGAGATAAATGAATGGATGGATGGACAGGCAGATAGGTAGGTAAGTAGGTAGGTAAGTAAGTAGATAAAGCATTTATTGTTTACTATGTGCCAGGCACTGTGCTAAGTGGTAGACATGCAGATAAAGCAAATAAGACAGATATTGCCTTCAGTAATATCCTCCTCCATGCCTGGCACGGAGGTGACCTCAGGTTTTAAAAATCTATGTCAATGGAGCGCAAGCTCTGGCAGGCCCTGCCAAGTTGGCAAAGCTCCAAGGGCAAACCTGGCAACAGACTCTGTGTCTGTCATCTGAAAACCAGCCCTTCTAGATTCAGAGAGACTTATCACTGGAGAGAAAGCCACTAAGTAATAAATGTTTTCATCTATAGCAAGTCACGAACACCATCTACTAAGGAAGGCATGGAGGGGTTGTGATCTATATCAATGTCAGTAATAGCAATAAGTGATGCTTTATGGTTCGCAAAGTTCTTTATACATATTATCCCACTGGGTTCTCACAACAATATTATGAGATAGAATTAAGCTCGTCTTAGCTCTGAAGAAACTAGTCTCAGAGAAATTAAGAGGCTTGGCCATGGTCAAAAAACTGATGTGTCTACACTAAGAGTCACAGTTGTGCTGTACTCTGGCACCAAATCTCATTCCCTAAACTATGGTGCCATTCCTCCTTCTATCCCGAAAGAAATCCCATCTTCCCAAAGTATTAAAGCAACCCTAGAGAATGCTTGTCTAGGCTCCATCCCTACCTTTACTTAAAGGCAAATCTTGCCTTTCTTGGCAAGAGCTCACCTTTTAAATAAAGATATGAGAGTTTCTGTGGGAAACTAATTTTTCAGAAGGACTTCAGAAGTTTCACATTAAGGATGAACATCCATGAAATCCTAGGCAACTTATCCATAAGCTATCATTTTCCTTTGAAATAATGAATATAGCAGATACCAAATGGAGCTCAAATAGACTGCTGGAAAATTAATAAAAGCCACATGGCATGCATTCCACCTGTACTCTTGGTCTTATGAGCTTACTTAGAACTGCTCACTTTAATCCATTCTCCCTTAAAAGGGGATGAGCTGGAGTTCATTACATAAATTTTAAAAAAGACAAAAAACATGATTTGATCAGTGTGGGTTCTTCCTCTACATCTTAATTAGTGGTTTCATGAATTACTGTGGATCTGACTATCTGAGGGTCGTCAGACAAAGGACACATAGTCCATCATCAGACCTATACCCAGAGCCTTTTCATCCTGATAGAATCTGCCAGATCTTATGCATTGTTGGCATAGGCTTTGACGACTTAGAGTTCTTGCTGACGTATGATGAAAAATTAGAATAAAACTAAAGTTAAAAAGGGTCCCAGTTGCCAGTTATGTCAGATGTGCTAAGCCTTTTTAGTGTATGGTAAAGACTTTCTACCCCTTCTCAGACATAATTTTTATGTGTATAAAATGAATAGCTTTACAAAGGAAATCAATTATGTTTAAATAGATGCACACACACACGCCCATATGTATGTGTGTATATGTGTCTTTTACACGGATTCTTAATCTGGGATCCATTAATTTGTTTTATATGTGTGTGTATATGTGGATAAATAGATAACTACATAGACAGATACATGGATAAATGGCTAGATAGATGGACAGGTAGATATCTATATAAATATATAGAAACATACATAGATATGAAGATATGTCCACATATGTGTAGAGAGATCCCTATCTGTCTATCTATATCTCAAATTAATAGACATCAAATAAATCAACCTTAATTCAAAAAAATAAGAATTCCTGTAATTTAGGTAAAATGTCATAAAAACCTTCAAAATAGCTTCCAAAAAGATCATGTTCCATCTATTGACTGTTGGGATTCAGGGTCTTGAAAACAGGGTATACCTTTAGAGATGCCCTTCATTTTGTTAGCTGATGGAAGCCATATCTGCTGATTAGTTAATTTAACAAGGACAAAAAACTGACTTCAGAAGGCACCCTCTTCATGACCTAGCCTCATCTGCCCACCAATTAAATATATTAATTTTAAGATCAGGTAGAGTCCTTTAACCAAGTTATGTTATGTTTTCAGTTAAACTTCTCTATTGGGACCACTGAGACATTGTGGTAAACGAGGAAGAATACTAGAATAAGAGTAAAAGAAACAGGGTTTTAATTCTGGATTAGCCATTAGCTATATGATACTGAGCAAGTCACTTCATTTCTTTGAGTCTTGGTTTCATTGTTTTTTTTTTTTTTTTAAATTGAGAATCCTTCCTTCTCTGAGTACATTTTTGGACTGTTGCACTAATCGATACTACAAATTGTAAAACATTAGCAGATGTAAAGTATTGCCTCTAGAATGAGAGGTTCAAATCTTGACTTTGATATTTACTAAATACGTGATCTTGGATCATTCACTTTACTTCCTGGATGCTTAGTTTCCTTATCTGTAAGATGAAGTGGTTGGTCTTTGAGCTACCTTCCAGCTCCAAAGCTAGGATACTATTACAATTTTCTCTATATGTCTGATTTCATTGGTGTAGGGAATGCCATGAGGAAGCTTTTTTCACCAACATAGATATTATTGTTATAATTCATAATGCCTATGTAATATAGTACGAAAGGCATTCAAATGCCCCTCTGCCTAAACATGTCCTTCAATGGCATTGCCATAAATCCTGCAGTTTTTGCAATTATTCATTCCTTTGAGTTAGGTCATTGAAGGCCCTGTCAGAATGTAAATATATGTTTCAGGAGAGATAATACATTAAGGTATTGTCATTCATGAATACCTTATTATGAATTAATTCATCCGATTCAACAAGTATTATTATTTTAATAATTTTTCACCAATTCCACATAAAAACAATTTTTAACATTCATTGGGTTTTCTTTTTAATTTAGAATTCCAAATTCTATCCCTCTATCCCCTCCCCCTTCTTTGAGTAAATAAGGAATCTGATAATAGAGAACAAATATATTGAGTAACTCATCTGTGTCAGGAATTATGCTGAGTGGTAAGGATACAAAGACAGAAAGGAAATGTGCATTGTCCTCAAGGAGCTTATCTGAGGAATATATCCATAAAAGCAAAGTCATTTTAAGAGTTAGAGAACATTAAAGACCAAAGGATAGGGAGACCTTGAAAAGGGGCAGTATTTGAGTTTAGTTAATTTGCTTCTTCCCTCACTCTCCATGCTTCTCCACATTCTTGTTGTTTTCTTTCTTCCAGCAGAACATAAGGTCTCTTTCCCCTCTCCTTCTCTTCCCTCCTTCTGTTCCTCTCCCTGCTTTCTTTTCTTTCCCTTCCTTCTTCTGTGTCCGTCTTTCTTCCTCTCTATTTTCCTCCCTCTCTTCCCCCCCTCCGTCTCTCTCTCTCTCTCTCTCTCTCTCTCTCTCTCTCTCTCTCTCTCTCTCTCTCTCTCTCTGTCTCTCTCTCTCTCTCTCTCTCTCTCTTTCTCTCTTTCTTTCTCTCATTCTCTGTCTTTTCTCTCCTCCTCTTCCTCTTTCTCTTTATTTCTGTCTTTCTATCCTTCTCCTTCATATACATCTCTCTCTATATATATATGTATATATATACACATATATTTATATACATATATATGCATAGATACACACATATCATTAGAGCAGATGGACCTGAAGAAATGGAATAGAGAACAGAGAAGTTTAATGATATATCAGAAAGTTTTAGAACTTGGAAGGTTTCTTTTAGAAGCAGGACTGTAGGAACATTTAGGGGAAATGGGATGTTAAACCTGAGGTAGGGATGGCAGATTTTCCTGTATCACAATTTTGCCAACTATGGATGTAAATGTCATATTAATTCCACGGCAGAGCATGAGTCTGCCTCATGGTGGCCTTTTAAATATCAAAAAAAAAAAAAAAAAAAAGAACACAAAAACTGACATTAGAATAGGTTGCAATCATACATCACAAACTAGCTCTATACAAGGGGCCAAACCCTCTTTGAACCGTGGTTTCCTCATCTGTAAAAGGAAGGAATCTTGTAAGGACCCTTTCTGCTCTAACTTTTTATAATTCTAAATTTGTTGAAGGGAATGATAAGTGGAATGCCCTCAAAAGTTCATCTACAGATATAATATTTAAAACATAGAACATATAAAAATTCGGAGAAGCAAAGTGTAGTAATGCTGAGAGCTAGATTCAATGCCAACAAGACCTAGTTTAAGCCCTGGGTTTAACTCATATGAACTCAGGACATGGGCAAATCACTTAACCTCTCTATAAGCTGGGCAATGATAGAAGACTAATTTGAAGGCAGGTAGGTGGATAAAGGGATAAAGTGGATAAAGGGCTGGATGTGCAGTGAAGAAGATCTGAGTTCAAAATCAGTTTAGATATTTACTAGATACGTGACAACCGCTATGTGCCTCAATTTCCTCATCTGTTTAAAAAAAAATGGGGATGATAATAGCTAGCTCTCAGGATCAATGTGAGGATAGAATGACATAATGATAAAGTGTTTTGCAAACCTTAATACAAATGCCAACTATTATTATTTCAAATTGTAGGTGGGGTTGCCCATTTGCAGTGGGGGAAAAAATAATGTTGCCTATACAGAAAAAAAATTATAGGTCCAGACATCCCTTACCCCCCCAAAACAAAAATTAGAGAAAGCATTGTAAGAAAAGAATCCAAATTTGCAGAAGTCCTTGAATTACTGGCAAAATGAGAGAATGCTGTTTAGGTGAATGGATCTACAGTTGGCCAGGAAATTTTAATTAATTATTTTTTTTTTTAAAAGCAAAGTAATTTTTCTGAAGAGCAATGTACCCAGCCAGGGAATGTACTCTAAGCCAAACAAACATCCATCATACCGCTGAAAGAAGGGATTCGAGGGTTACTGCCGAAGAATTACTGAAATCATCAGCTCTGTATGTGTGTAGAATTGTTCCCTCAAGGAAAGCAATGGAAGCTCTGTCATGTGCGACTCTTAAAGCTGAACTGGACATTGTGTGAGGAAAGCTACCACAGGAGACAATCATGGATTGGTGGAGACTAGATGGCCCAAGAGCTAAGACCCTTCTAGACTTTGCCCCTGTGATGTGAGACATGGCCGCCATCAAAAGGAGAAGCAAAGCCACCATATATTTGGTCAGGTTAGAATGGGACAGGATAGGAAATGTGAGAATATCCTTATGATGAATGGGCTCTTGGGGGCAGGTATTACCATAAAGTAGTCATGTTTCTTATTAACAGAGTGGACCCTCCTGCTGGTGGATCTTTAATAAGCAGAAGCAGTTACATGTGATAAAGCCTGGACATCCTGGAAGAATCCCATACTTGGTTTTTTCCTAGAGACCTTTCCCCTTGAGCTGGCTACTCTACTTGATAGACTTACTCTTATTTAAATGAGTCAGTGTGAGTAGAAATAGAGTGGTAGACTTGGAGTTAAAAAGAACTGGATTCAAATCCCACCTTTAATACTTGTTAGCTGTGTGATCACAGGGGGCTTACTTCATCTCTGATAGTGAACTGCCACATCTATAAAATGAAGATAATAAGTCCTTACCTTGTAGAATTACTGGGGAGATCACATGAAAGAGGAGTAGAAAGCACTTTGCAAATGTTAAAATGTTATATAAACACCAGTCATTATGATTCATCATAAAGTCAGTCCTGATAAAATAAGGACCCAGAGACATTAAATCTTAGAGATAAAAGGGATCTCAGTAATCTTCTACTCCATCCTTTTGATAAATCAGGAAACTGAGTCCCAATGAAGTGAAGTTGCCATAGATCATGCACAAAGCAGACCACAAGCTGCTACCATCTGACTTCCTTAATAGGAACAACCTGAAGTAAGAGATGGTCAGACACTGCATTAGGAAAAATCTGAAAAGAAAGAGTTATGTGAATTAAATAACCCTACTCAATTTTGAAGGTCTTTCTAGAAAACTAATAGGAATTCTTCGTCTGAGGTGGTCCATAGATAGATTTCAGGGGTTCCTAGAATTATGGACTGGAAAAAAATCACATCTTCATATTCATCATCTTCTAACTGAATTTTAACATTTCCTTCAATTATTTAAAAACATTAATGTGATAAGGGGTCCGCAGGCTCCACAAGACTGCCAAAGGGGTCCATAACACACAAAAAAGCCAAGGATCTGTGCACTAACAGGAACAGATCAACCCTCCTGAGGATAAAAGGATCCAGGGGCTAACTATTGCTTTCTCTTAGGTGGTAAAGCTCAGTGAATTACCTGCAATGACAAGATCATCACCCAGCCGCCTGCCACCCATGTGAGCAAGAGCCAAGCACAGCACCTCCCTCTAGCTCCAAAATGCGGCACACCACTTAACCAGCTTTCAGGGTTGTGGAGCCTTTAATCAGAAGTCCCTCCTAATAGGCATTTCTCTTCTTTTCCCTCCTGTCCCTTGCTTCCTTTGGAAACTACAAAAGGTCCCCAAGAATCTTTCCCTCCTGCCTCTCCCTTGATCTCAGGTTCAGAAGTCCCCAAGGAGTCAATAATCTTTCCTTTCCCTCCACTTCTACTGATGTCAACTGCTAACCTTGTTACATGTGCCTCAGCCAGGCAATTTGAGCCAATCACAGCAAGCTAGAAGGAAGGTGCATCTTGCCCTTTGAGACCTGAATATTTATCTATGAGAAACAGAAGATAAGCTCAAGAGATCCCTTCACATATGAAAAAGCTGGGGACAAATAATTGAAAGCAGGTAGAAATGACAGGGTTTTTTCAACAGAATTTTTTTTTTTTTTGCTCAGATTTTTGATGATGATGGTAATGATAAATAATTCATCATCATCATCATTGGCTAGAATTTATATAGTACTTTAAGGATAACAAAACACTTTACAAATATCTCATTTTATCCTCATAACCACCTTGGAAGGTAAATGCTACTATTATGTATATTTTATAGATAAAGAAACAGAGGCAGACTTGTCCAGGGTCACATAGCTAGTATCTGAGGTTGGATTTGAAACAGATTTTCCTGACTGTAGGTCCAGCACTCTAAGTCTGCCTGACTTACTTGATTTTTTAGTGTATCAACTTCTTCTACCAAAGCAGATGAGCAATTCATCTATAACTGATAGTCTTTGAGACTTTTTGCTCAGAAACAGAACTTGAAATGAGACCTTTCTGCTATCAAGACTGGCTCACTATGTCCCCTTTGCTCAGAAACAGAACTTGAAATGAGACCTTTCTGCTATCAAGACTGGCTCACTATGTCCCCTTTGCTACACTGACTCTCAACAGAATAGGAAAAGTCAAACTCATAGCCTTCATCACTGACTTGCCAATACTTCTCTCGATGGTTTACATCAGGGTTCATAAATTTCTAACATTTAATTGTTCAAATAAATTTGGGAGGGGAATGGAAGAGAAGGGAATGAGAGGGAGGGAGGGAGAGCATCCTTTATTCATTTGTTAAATATCACAGCTAGAGGTGAGATTGAAAAATGGTTCCTTAGGGTTTTAAGACAAGACCAACATTTGTTAAAGTGTTCCATCTAGCACCAGCTGGTGACCTCCAGGACATTATATTTGAGACCCAGGAATGTTCCAGAAGGGGATGCAAAATCAGGGTAGCCTTTCTGAGTTCTAAGTAATGTGACCTTCTTCTTACTTTAATGATTTTTTTTTAAAACTGAGGCTTGGGTTTGAGTTTGTGATGCCATCCCCTGTTCTTTGGAGGCACTGCTGCAATTTCAATAATCCCATGACAGATGGGGTAAGTATATTTTGTTAGAAGTTGGCTGGACCTTTTCTTCTGTTCGTGAACTTAGAGTACCACCTACTGGACATTCCTGAGAAAAAAAACTACTTATAGGTTAAAAAAAAACCCGCTTTCCTGATGTAGACAGGACAGTATGTGTTTTTCAGATGAAGACTCCCTGGAGCATTCTTAGACACTGACTAAACACTGGCTTCCCACAAATCTTCAGTCCATCGTGACTGGTTCTGACCATTTGAGAAGGATTGCTCTTCCTGACGATTAAACAGGGCTCAGGTGATTTTGCATACTTCCCAAAGGAATGTGAAGATAAGATTGAGCAGAATAAAAATGATCAGAGTTGCAAAACCCTTCAAAATATCAACTACAAAAGGTTATAACAAACAGCACTTCGGGGATGGCTTTCAGCTTTCATGAGATCTGACTACAGGGGAAGGCTAGGAAAAAAGGGAGAGAATGGGGAGGAAGAAAAGAGAGGAGAGACAAAGTGAGGGCATAGAGAGGGGGTTATGGGGTTGGGGGGGGAGACAAAGAGAAAGCTTCCAATCTAAGCACCCTAGAAATCTCTGAAATGCTTTGTTGCCACCCTAGAGTAGAATGAGTCATTCAATAAACAAAATCGTATTTCAAATGGGGAAAGTAAGGCTTGAGAGGGAAAAAAAATCAAAGGTATACAAATATTTGGGGTAAGGGGACTTGCATTCTTTTTCAGGGAGTGGAAGGATGGAGAAGGGAGGAGCCAGAAAGGAATTATAAGTGGGAGAGGGATGAGAAAGAAATATTGCAGTGGTCAGTAGTAGGAATTAAGAAAAATCACTTGATTTGGGATTCACTTGACCCGGCAATGATGGAATTTCCCACCTCACCTAGCTTTGGAGTAAATCACTCTTGAAATGTCCCAGAGATAACAACAAACAAAACATTGCCTTCTATAGCATCTTTCATGCAAAGTGTCCCAAAGAGGTTCAGCAGAATGGAATTGAGCCCAGTGCTGAAATGAGAAAGCATATATGCTATAAAGGAGCATTCTATATAGAAGCAATCAATCCAAGGTGATTCATGCAATCAGTCAGTCAGAGGTGTAAATCCCGCGAGGGGAATGAGGTAAGCGCCTGGCCAGGATGCCTATTTTCTAGGGGCAATGAATGAATGGATTCCCCCCTCCTTCCCAGGCTCCAATGCTTTTAGCAATTGGCACTGTGGCTGGATTTATACCACAGTCCTTGTAAATTGTACCTTCTCTCTCTCCATTTCAAAGGTTTCTTTCAATAAAATGCAGATGGAATTGTTCAAGAGTTGCTTTTCATGTGTTTATAGGTTACTTCTGCTCCACTGCTTATGCAGGTGCTTGTCCCTAGGCTTCTTTGTTTTTTATTTTCTCTGCCTATTAGGGAAATAGAAACATATGGATTTCTTGTTTGGGCCCAGTGGACCTTATACAGCAGTATCCCAGTTGCCTTCCTCACACATCTTCCCATAATCACATGGCTTTGAATTAGGCTCTCAATCCCAAATGAAAAGGCTATGATGGGAAGCATTTTGGGAAAAGTTACATGCCATTTGAATGTTGATAAGATATTTACAAATATGGACAGAAATGGGATTAAATCACTAATGAACAATGGTGTTGTCATGTCATCCTAGCAATGGCAATATGGGTAAAAAAAAAAAATGGCAGATTCCTACCAATGCTCGGACAAGCACAGAAGATTGATTACAAGGTGTTGCAGAAGTAAGGAAAACGCTCCTGAAATACAAACACATTAATCTAAAGAGAACCACTGGCATATGAAAAACCTATATGGAACACCTGAGGGAGCCCCTTCTCTGTAGATGAGTGTACAGTACAGAAAGACAGGTATGGCAAGGTGAGAGTGTTCCACACGTAGGTGGAACTTAAATTATGTGGGTTAGGCTATTGCATTGCATTGCCCTGACACAGTGAACATAGCCTGAGTTCATATCCAGCTTCAGGTACTTGCTAGCTGTATGACTCTGGACAATAGCTTCCAGGCTTGTTGTGGGGGTCAAATGAGATAATAATTGTAAAACACTTAGCACAGTGCTTATAAGCTCTATATAAATATTAGCCATTGGGGCAGCTAGGTGGTGCAGTGGATAGAGCACCAGCCCTGAAGTCAGGAAGACCTGAGTTCAAATCTTACCTCAGACACTTAACACTTCCTAGCTGTGTGACCCTGGGCAAGTCACTTAACCCCAATTGCCTCAAAAAAAAAAATTACCCATTACTATCTGGGAGGGAGGACAAGAGGAAGAGAGATGTGGAAGGGGACAGAGGAGGGAAAAGAGGGATTGACAGAAAGAAAGGGAAGGAGAGAAGGAAGCAAGAAGGGAGGGAGGGAGGGAAGGAGGGTGAGAGAAAAAGAGTCGCCATCCTATGGAAGAAGAATGGAGATGATCATCTTGCCATACTGATCATAGAGCCAGCCTCTCTATGGAGAAGAAAGATGGAAAGAGGTTTATAGCCTCAATCCCAAACATGCTCCATGGGATACTTTCCATTGCATTTGTTTTAATTCAATTCAACAAAATTTTATTAAAAGCCTATGTGTACATAGAAATACAAAACAAATGCAAAATACAAATACAAAAACAAAGTTGAAAAAATTCCCTATAAGACACCCTCATCTTCATCTCAATACTCCTTTTTTTTTTTTTTTTTTTGCAAGTGGGAGGTTTTGGGGATCCGTCGGTGTGGAAGATTATATAAACTGCCAGATGCAATGATTGGTTTTGCAGAATTTTTTTCTTACACCTCATTTTTTTAAAGTTAAAAGTTGACTATGAGAAGAGAGGAAAAGGGAAACCAAAAGAATTGTAATTAGTAATTGTAAATCAATTACAATTGGTATTTTAAAAAAAAATACAATTGGTATAAAATCCATTTTTAAAAATACAACAAGCAAGGAACTGAAAAAAAAATTTTAACAAAAACATTCCCTCTCCTCAAGGAACTTACAATTTATTTAAGGAAACTTAAGCTACAATATTGTAGTATAACATTACTTATTGCAAATAATTATAACACCAAATTATGCACATATGTTATTGAAATATCTTATGTATCCCAACCAGCTGGAAAAGATAAGAAAAAACCTGCCCATGAGGATGTCCACTGCCCCTAATAAGAAGAGATTACTTACTTACTTAATTAATTAATTGGTAAAACTTCCCTACTGAGAGCAAACAATGTCTAAAGATGCTGTCCGAGTCAGCTATCTTACTGGAAATTATCGCTTCATAATTCTCCTTACACACCATTCTGAAGGACAGCTTCTTTATCAGAAAGGTGAAGAAGTGAAGTACACATATCTCAGAACTCATCTGATGCTGGAAGCAAACACCAAATGTATGTCCTAATATCCAAAACATTCAAGGTCTTTCGTGGGCCATTAGAAATGGAGGCAATATCTCCTGGTGCGTGACTCAAGCTGGATCTTTTCATATTGGGAACACTGCTAAAATATCATCAAACAAATGGCTTTGTTGTTTTTTTTTCCTTCTTTTTCCATATCCTGAAGCCTAAAGGAAGTGTCTGATTGTCAGTCTCATAGATCAATGATTCTCCCACTTTTGTTCTTTTACTATCTGTAGTAGTAATATTACTAAAAATTATTGAGTATCTGTCCAAAAAGTTTTTGCCAATTTGAGTTATATTTGTAGATATTAACCATATTAGAAATGAAAATTAATTTTAATTTTGTAGATCCTCTTAGAGAGTTTCAGGATTTTTTGGACCACACTTTGAGAAACACTTTTATAGATGACACCCAATAGCTGAATTTAGGGTGATTTTAATATATATTTAAGCATAGATAGATATGTATGTACATGTTGCTCAGTCATTTTATTCCCGTCTAACTCTTCATGACCACATTTGGGATAAAAATACCTGAGTGGTTTGCCATTTCCTTCTCCAACTTATTTTACAGATGAAGAAACTGAGACAACCAGGATTAAGTGACACACAGCTAAGTGTCTGAAGCTATTTTTGAACTCATAAAAAAATGAGTTTTCCTGACTGCAAGCCCGGATGCTCTGTGCACTCTGCCATCTAGCTGCACTGTGTGTACATATGTGCATGTATATGCATGTGTGTGTGTATGCATAATCCCAAAAGTCTTAGAAGAATTTAAGCTTTAGTAACTCAAAACTGCTCTAAGACTTAGGAGACACTGTATTTGCCAACTGCATCAGGACATGGGTACTGCAGAGCCTCCTAAATGAGATTCATAATCCCTATAATAAGTTTATATTAATAATAAATCTAGAAAAGACTAAGTATATGAAGCCTACTTATTGCCTAGATTATAATATGCAGTTGAATAATGAAAGTATAGAGCTCATCTATTGGTATATCTCCATCTCTTCCTCTCCCACCCCATGCCTTTTCACTGACTATCTCCCATTTAATGCATTCTCTCATATCTACTTCATAGAATCCTTCTCTTCCTTCAAGATGCAACTAAAGCACCAGACCTTTCTTGATCCCCCTGGTTTCTTATGCCCTCCCTTCCTATCTTACATTTATTCTTCATGAACTCATATATATACATGATGCACAATAGAATGTAAGAATTGGGATTGTCTCATTCTTCATACTTGTAAACACCTAGCACAGTGTCTGGTACATAGTATGTATTTAATAAATGCATGTAATAGAGATTCAGACATAGCTGTGTATATAAATACATCTATCTATGTGCTTATTGTTTATCCTTTATTTCAAGGAAGACCAATAATATTATGGGATGATATCTTGAATCTTGAATTCTCTGTGTGTGTATGTGTGTGTGTGAGAACTGGATTTAAGTGAGACAGAATTACACAAAGTTGTCATCCCGACATCAAAGTCCAATAGCAAACAAAAAGTAGGATGACTGGTCCAGAATGCAAAGCATTTTTGATGAAGTTCTGAGTGCTCCATGAGGTCCACTTCAGCTGTCTTCTTGGCTATTGGAACAAATTGGTCTCATCTGCCCATTCCTCTAGAGACGAGTCTTCATTTGCTTTTGTGTAGACATCCCCCTAACTCACCAAACAGTTGAAACTTGTTGATACCCCCCAACAAGGTTTAGACTGTCTGGGGTGTGACCACTATGCATGCTACAGCTTCTTAGAACTACAGGGGAGAGTTGGGTTACAGGTGGACACCAAAAATGTATAAGCAGCCCTGAAAAGTGCTTGGCAAGCCCTCACAGCAGAGAAGCTAGTCATCCCTTAATACTTCATATGTAGATATATATTATATATGTGATAATATGGATGATAAGTTATGAACAGGCATCTAGATGGCATGGTGGATGGAGCACTGGATTTGGAATCAGGAAGCATTTTAAATCCAGTCTCAAATATTTATTAGCTGTGTGATCCTGAGCAAGTTACTTAATCTCTGTCTGCCTGTTTCCTCATCTATAAAATGGGGATAATAATAGGATTTATCATTTAGAGTTGTGACAATAAGATGAAACATTTGTGAACCACATTTCAAATCATAAAGTGCTATATAAATGCTAGTTATTTTATTATCATCGTCATCATTATTTTTACAGAAGTGAACAGAATGAGAAGGAAGTGGATTGTGGGAAATAGCAAAGTTCTTTTGATGACCCCTAGTTTTTTTCCCTAAAACAAAATATTCTTCTGAGTTGATGCACAAATGAGAGATAGGGAAACTACTGTGTTTGAAAAACTAGAATTGTGGTGACACAAAGGACAAAAAAGAGCCATAATAAAGCTTGCAGCCAGCAGATTACAATATATTGCAAACAAGAAATTAGGAAGGAGAAGCAAAGTGAATGATGTTGTCAAAGAAATGAATGAGTGAAAACTAAGATAGGTTTATCATGTGGTAAGAGTTCAGGAAAGCCAATGAATAGACCATGTGCTTCCCTGGTATTTTCTTTTTCTTTTTTTAAATTTTAAAAATTTTATTAAAGTTTTTTTTTACTACAAAACATATGCATTGGGTAATTTTTTAACATTGGCCCTTGCAAAACTTTCTGTTCCAAATTTTTCCCTCCTTCCCCCGACCCTCTCCCCCAGATGGCAGGTAGTTCAATACATGTTAAAAATGTTAAAATACATAAATCCAATAAAATAAAATAAAATATGTAAATCCAGTATATGTATACATATTTATATAGTTATCTTGCTGCACAAGAAGAATCAGATCAAGAGGGGGAAAAACAAACCTGAGAAAGAAAACAAAATGCAAGCAAATATCAACAGAGTGAAAATGCTATGTTATGAACCACAATCAGTTCTCACAGTCTTCTCTGGGTGTATATGGCTCTCTTCATCACTGAACAATTGGAACTGATTTAAATCATCTCATTGTTGAAAAGAGCCACGTCCATCAGAATCTTCACTGTTATTTTCAAGAAATCAGAAAAAGGAAGATTCCTCACTGCTCTCTCCCCACAATTGGATGCAGTCCCGTGGGAAACTCATGTCCAATAGTAGCACAAGATCAACAGACATGGCTGGATTGCAATCTGCGTCGATGAGATCACTGGTTTTTGAGTATAACAGACAGACTCTTCTGTTCTCCTCCTAGGAGAATAATGTCTCCATGACTGGGCAGTGAAGCAAAAATCTGAGTTGTAGAGGATGTTCTATTACCTAACTGTGAAACCTTGGTCAATAGAAATGGTTATACTTGCATTCTTCACAAGATCAGTGATTTCATTGATGTGAGCATTCCTATCACTTAGGCAGATTGAAATGCCTTGGTCAATAGTTTCAGGAATTACTTCAACCATAATTGCCTCCCCGGTGACCAACTTTTTTAATGATGGATCTCTTTAGCCTTGGTTAACCTGATCCACCGGAGGGCAATCTTGGGATGGATCACAGGCTTATATTCCAAGGATTTACTTGGAGAGGACATTCTACTGGCAAAGCTTTCAAGAACCTGAGCCCACAGCACTATGGCAAAATACTAGGGAAGCCTTTATAGTGGAGAAATAATGATAATAATTGTTATTATTAGAAATCTGCCTGGGTCTCTGTTTCTCCTCATTCCTCAAATGGGAAATTTTACTGGATGACCTTGAAGGTGCCTTGGAGTTTTAAGTCTCTAAGTCTCTAAGGACAATATTAGAATGTGCTGTCTGTGATACATGAAGGTGTTCCTGGCCAATTGGTTTTTCAGAATGTTCCAATCCAGATGGCTTCGTCCAATCGCATTCTCTTGCCAGGTCCCCTTGTGACCACCAGCCCACAACTAAGCAGCAGCTGGCCAGGAAAGCTCAGTGCTTGCTTTTCAATATCTAATCATTTCCTCATTTTGTTTCTTTTGCCAGGTTCAAGATACAAACAGTAATAATTAAAATAATCTTCTGTGGTATCTTTCACCCTGACAAATAGTTCTTCTCTCTCCTTACATAAACAAATTAGAAAAATAATACAAACACATATAGTTCTGTAGAGACAGAGGGAAAGCCTACTGTATAAGGCATCCAGAATATGTCATGAGTTATATTGTGTGCCAGGAATTGCTGTTATTTCAAATGTAATTATTTCAGCCACCCCACCCCCTAGGTTCCCACTGGACAGGGACTCTTCGGATGCGTACAGATTCTATTGTATGCACATGACTGGTATTCAATAAGTGACAAATACAATTATAATAATTAATAATTCATCTGGATAATACACAATCCCACCCCCCCTCCCTCCATACACACACGAGTAATGCCAGACAATGCAATGCAGCCGATCTGGACATTTCTCCAGACTGGCTGAAAGTTGCTTCAAAAGGTCACCTTGAATAGATGTTTGCAGCTGCCTATCAAAGAGAGATCATGGGTGAGAAAGCTTCATTTTCATCTCATTGCTTCACATTTCAAATATTTGGAACTGTCTACAGGTCTCTACCCAGAGATAGAAAGGCTCTTGTTTACAAAGTTGATAGAGGTCTGCAGTTCTCAGGAGCCCTGGAGGAGGGAGGATGCCCAGAATCCTAATATTTAGTCCAGCTGAAGTGCTTTCTTTATCAATACATAACACACACACACACACACACACACACACACACACACACACACACACACATACACACACACTTGAATTAAGTGAGATTTGCATTCAGAACCTACTTGTTGTCTGGGCTCCATTGGAGCAGTGGAAAGAACCTTGAATCATGCAGAGTTGCTGATTTAAGGCAAATTGGTGAACTTCATTTGGCTAATCCTTACCAATAATGAACCAGATTGTTCATTTCAGACACAGTCACAAAAATCAAAAACTCAAGCAGGTTATTAATATCCTAGCATGTCTTCCCAGGAGAAAGCTAGTGTTGTTCTCTTTATCTCTTCTATGTTTTCCTTTTTTCTAGCATTCTTTGATTTTATCACAATGCAGGTAATTCTACCCTATTTGATCAAAACTCATTCAGTTGCCTAATGAATTTCAATTACCTCTTCAAGTTTTTCCAGGTAGCATCACCTCCGCCGTGATTCTGATTGATTTCCAAACTGAGATTAAAATTAGACTTCGTAGTTTGCAGATTGTCATTTGTTTTCATTTGAGATTTTTCTGTTTGCCCAGCTCAATGTATACAGTTGCCAGACCTAGAGTCGGGAAGACTTGAATTCAAAAGCTATAGCTGTGTGAACCTGTATAAGTCACTTAACCCAGTTTGCCTCAGTTTCCTCATCTATTAAATGAGCTGAAGAAGGATATGGCAAACTACTCCAGTGTCTTTGCCAAGAAAACCCCAAATGAGGTCCTGGAGCATTTGAAACAACTGAGCTGTCATTTTTTCATTTATACAATGAAGATAATCTCTAAGGTACCACAGAGTTTGAATTATTCTAAGATCTGATAATAAACTCTAAATATAGGACAAAGAGTCCATTAAAAGTTGATGGCATTACACCAATGGACTTTGGGCCTTGAAATATAGTGACAGAGCATACCCTTTGATCCAGCAGCCTCACTGCTGGGTCTGGATCCCAAAGATATAATGAAGGAATAGTAAGTTGTACATAAAAAAAGAAGAAAAAACTATCTTTACATGTGTTTGGAAAAACAAAATACTATTAAAAAATATATAGTGACAATTAGAAATGGTGACATGAATAAATAATCTGGGGAAATTTTGCAATTAAACAAAGTATAAATAAAAATTGTTCTAAGTACTTTTGAAATATATGAATATAATATATATTTACTATCATAGAGGGAAAATATTAGTATAAACATTTTCTAATAGAGCTTGTATTTATATGGCACATAGTACATAATTTGGGAAATCCTGTATTAGACAATCTCTACTTATTCAAGACTGGTGCTATCAAAAATGTGCTATCCAAGTTACCTCTACTCAAATTATTACATTTTCAATATGAGGATTTACATCTCAGAAGTCAGAAAATACTGCAAATCAGAATTTGATTTATTGGTTTATCAATTGTCTAGGTTTAAGGAAATGATGGAGAAAACATCAATAATGTTCATTAACTTTTAAAATGTGCACATATGCAAAAATCTTTGTAGCAGTTCTTTTTGTAGTGGCAAAGAATTGGAAGGTGAGAAAATGCTCATCATTTGGGGAATGGCTGAATAAGTTATGGTATATGAAAGTAATGAAATATTATTCTATAAAAAATGATGGACAAACTGATTTTAGAAAGGCCCTGGAAAGATTTAACTGATGCTGAGTGAAACAAGCAGGATCAGGAATACATTATACACAGTAATAAACAGTAAGATTGTGTGATGATCAACTATGAAAGGCTTGGTTCTTCTCAGTGGTTCAGTGATCCAAGGCAATCCCAATAAAATAAATAGAAAATGTCATTTGCATCCAAAGAGAGAACTATGGACAATGAATGTAAATCAGCACATGCTATGTACACTAATTTTTTATTTTCTTTTTCTTCTGCTTTTTTTTCCTCTCATGGTTTTTTGCTTTTTTCTGATTTTTCTCTCCTAACATGATTCCTATGGAATGGGTAATGGGTATTTTTTAAAAATTAATGTACATGTAATATAATATACATGTAAAGAAAACAATTAAAATTTAATAATAAAACATACCCCCAAAAAAATTTTAAATGTGTTCTGCATACATTTGCACCCCCCATCTACATCCCAGATATCTTTTTTTTTTTAAATGATTCTTGGTTGGCAGGGATAAAATCTATGATCTTTAAGCTCTCTTCTGGTTCTCCTGGCACATGACTGTATCCATGGATATATTCCAAAAACTGATAAGTTAAAATTTCAAACATAATTTTGCTGAATGCAAAGTAATGAATAAGAGCATCAGTCAGAGAATCAGCTTTTTATCCCATCTCTGCCCAACTTAATGTTATTTAAAGTAACATTAACAGCTAGGTGGCACCATAATGGGTACAATGCTGGATCTGGAGTCAGGAAAACTCACGATCCTCAGTTCAGATTTGATCTCAGACACTTACTAGCTGTGTGACTCTGGGCAAGTCATTTAACCCTATTTGCTTCAGTTTCTTCATGTGTAAATGAACTAGAGAAGGAAATGGCAAACCCTCCAGTATTTCTGCCAAGAAAACCCCAAGTGGGGTCCCAGATGATGATGATGATAATTCTCTGTAGCCCCAAAGAGGCCTAATCCAGTTAACTGCATATTGACTTTTATTCCAGAGCCCCATCTGTAGAATTACAGATATCACTACTCCTAACTCCAATCTAATGCTGAAGAAGGTTTGAAAGAATTCCCAATAACTGAAATGGCTGGAAAATGACAAAAAGTCACTTAACTGACTTCTCTGAAACTGTGTTCTTTGATTATTGAGTATTTATTATGTAGGTTAGGAACTGAACCTGTGATTTCACTGGAATAACCAATTCCTAAGTGGAGAAACTCCCTCTCTCCACACAGGGTGAACTTTCCTTGCATTTTATCGCCTTGGAGAGTTGTCTAGACCACTGAAAATACAAGCCAGTATGTGTCAAAGACAGGACTTGAAGCTGTATCTTCCTAGCTTCAAGATAAAATCAGCTCTCTGCTGACTCCTAAACTGGCTCTCTTTGTTACCATTATTGAAATTAATTCAAACCCTAATCTGTAAGATGAAGGTGATGCTGGAATAGGTCCCACATATCTGCCAAAGCAACAAAGCAAGATAATGGATGTAAACCACTTTGTAAACCTTAAATCTTTACATAAATAAAAGTTATTATTTGGAATCATTTTTTTTTCTAATAATGGTAGCAGTTTCTCTATACAAGCCAAATCTATCATAATTTTCCCTTCAGAGGAAAATGTATATAAGCAAACATTGGAATTTATGAGGTAGGGGGAGTTTGATTGGCAGATAGCCATCAAAAGAATATTTAATAAGAAAGTTCAGTTAAGCCCCTAATTGATGCAAATATTCTCTAAATAGTTGTTGGGGTAAAAAAAAAAAGAGTTTCCTCATCTATATAAATGTTGAACTTTTTTTGTGTCTACTCCCACCCCAACCTGTAGGAAGTACTTTGTATATATTTTGTCTATAATGTAAGCATTGCAGGGGGCTGGGAAACATATAGAGTTCCTTAGTTTTTTTTGTTGTTTTTTTCCTCCCCTCTGCTCTCTCATGCTTCTGTTTTCCAGTGGGTGTCAAAGGGATTCTGCCACTGCTTTAACCCTTTCTGGCCAGGAATATTAAAAGGCATCTTCTACTGTAGCTAAGCTTTTATTTTTTCTCATTGCATTCCAGTCATATCATTTTTTTTAAATTCCACTGCTTAGCTAGGAAGCACTCTAAGAAAACTCCATTGCTTGAGCTTCTTATGTAATTGATATCCAGTATCCTGAATGGTCCACTGTCATTGGCTGGATGGCAATGGTCTTTTGAGTTTTTTCCTTTTTTTTTTAAGAGATTTTATAGGGGCAGCTAGGTGGTGCAGTGGATAGAGCACCAGCCTTGAATTCAGGAGGACCTGAGTTCAAATTTGATCTCAGACACTTAACACTTCCTAGATGTGTGACCTTGGGCAAGTCACTTAACCCCAGCCTCAGGGAAAAAAAAAAAAAAAAAAAAAGAAGAGATTTTATTAGTATCTTTTATTTTGACATCATTTATATTTCACCCAATATCCTATCTCCTCTTCTCTGAGAACCATTCCTTAAAATATAAAATTTTTAATAAGAAAAAGGTGAATAAACAGTAAAATCACTCAACACAGAAAAAAATCTGATTTATAGGTTCTATACCTCTGTGAAGGACATGATGGGGAGGAGGAAGAAATACCTCCTTTGGAGTCTAGTTTGTTTTGTCTTGTTTTTTACAAAGGGACATTTACTTCAAAGATATATTGAGAACAAAAGTACACATATTTTTCCAAAGATCTGGGATATTGGGAGGTGGGGAAGATGGAGAGAAACATTCTCACATATTACGAACATCTCTGGAGGGTGCTTTATTACTTTAAAAACTATAAAAAACTGCCTTAGTAGTTTTTCTATAACTGTGGCATAGGACAAACTCAACAGATGGATGTTTTTATATCTTTGCTACTGCTGGAATGAGCCAGGAAGGTTCCTCAGGACTTTACCCCTCACCATCTGGCTTCCAGTGAAGACCAGCATGGACTCCACTCTGGGACTTTTGGGGGTCTCAGGCTGCTCCTGACTTTTCAAAGGTCACAAAGTCCTCTCTATCTCTAATCTCCTTCAACCCAAAGTAGGACATAATAAATGCAAAGGCCAAGGTTGGCCTTGGGTAGGAAGGGCTCACAGCTTCTCCCCTTACAGTACTGTCTCTGTCATCAGAATTCAGGGAGACAGGAAATATTCACACCACAAGTATAAAATTTATTCTTTTTTCTCATTTATCTTTAATATGCATTGCTTTTTGAATCATGTTGGGAGAAAAAAATTAGAACAAAAGGGAAAAACCATGGGAGAGAAAAAGAAAAACAGAAAAAAGAAGTGAACATAGCATGTGGTGATTTACATTCAATCTCCTGGATGCAGATGGCACTTTCTATGCAAAGTCTATTGGGATTGCCTTGGATTACTGAACCCTTGAGAAGAACCAACTCTTTCATAGTGGATCATTCCACATTCTTGCTGTTGCTATATACAATGTCTTCCTGGTTCTGCTTGTTTGGCTCAGCATCAGTTCATATAGACTTTTTCAGGCCTTTCTAAAATCAGCTTGTTTATCATTTTTAAGAGGAACAATAATATTTTATTATCTTCATATATCACAACTTACTCAGCCATTTACCATTTGATGGGCATTTACTTATTTTCCAATTCTTTACTACCACAAAAAGCTGCTACAAACATTTTTGCACATGTGGATCCCTTTCCCTTCTTTAAAATCTCTTTGGGATATAAGCCCAGTAGAAACACTGCGGTCAAAGGGTATGCCCAGTTACTTTGGGCATAGTTGCTCTCCAGAATGGTTGGATCATTTCACAACTCCATCAACAATGCATTAGTATCCTAGTTTTCCCACATCTCCTCCAACACATCATTATCTTTCCCTGTCATCCAAATGTATTCTTTATAATTTGACAGAATTCAGTTTCTATTATTTTCCTAGTGTTCTTTTTATTTGCATTGTAGTAGCTGCTACAAATCAGCTACTTAAAATCATTAAAATTTGAAAAACCTCTGAAAAGATAATCCTTTCCTAGGCAAATCTTCAAACAGAAACCGTCTGGTAGGTTTTTTGATAGAATAGTAAAAAGTGCACTCCAGGAATCGAAATTCTGTCACTGTGACCTCAGGAAAATTTCATAATATTTTTATGCCTCAGTTTCCTCATCTGAAAAATGAAAAAGTAAGTTAGATACTGTGCCTTGTAAAAATCCTATCTAAAAATAAAATTTCATGAATTTAAAGAAAACTCTATATTTTATGGCCCCCAAATACTTATTAAATGAACCTCCTCTGTGCAGAAAAAGTGCTGTGTTCAATGCTGAGATGAAAAGTCCAGATAAGATCACTTGGACTATTTTCATAGTGTAGTGTCTAATAACAGAATATAGTAAGGTGATTATGAAGGGAGTGGTGAATAAGACTCCAGGTCTTTGGTGGCAGGGAATGGCATCACGAGAGAGCCTGAATTTTAGTGATTGGGCTGTTTCCTGGGCTGCAAGATAGAAGGAGCACTGAGAATGGACTTTTTGTTCTTAAACAGACTTTTTATCCCTTGTCAGATACCTTCCATTGGCAAGGTTATTATAATCCCACAGTTTACTGTATCCAATCAGAAAACCAAGTTATGATGTCAATCCCTGAGATTATATTTCCCCTATAGAAGAAGCTATCTATATCTTACCAACTCACTAAAATCTATGGAACTCTAACTCCTTTTTAGGGTGTCTTTCTCCTTGTTATAACTAAACTTCTTTAAGAATTTAATCTGGGGGGCAGCTAGGTGGTGTAGTGGATAGAGCACCAGCCCTAAAGTCAAGAGGATCTGAGTTCAAATCTGATCTTAGACATTTAACACTTCCTGGCTGTGTGACCCTGGGCAAATCACTTAACCCCAATTGCTTCAGAAAAAAAAAAAAAAAAAAAAAGAATTTAGTTCACATGATCCCTAATTCTTTTTTAAGGTTAGACCACCTTACAGAGCTGAAGGTTCACTAAGAACTTGCCTCTTTAATGGTGTCCTCCCTCTGGTTAATTGGGAATTCCACTAGGGACATTGTCTTTCTCCTTATTAACTTCTAAAACTCCCTTTCTTTGCTAAAAACCCTTGTGGATTTAGCCTGCTCTTAACAACATAACAAAATCTTTGCCCTTTGATCTGGAGAAGGTCTAAGCCTACAAATTCTTTTGAGATACCTCATGACAGCAGCTCATAACCCCAATATACTTTTGACTTAACAATTCCTCTCCCCAACATTTGGTGGCAAAATCCTACCATTTTGGAGGCCCAATTGAAGTCCTAAAATCCCAATATATTTGGGGGTTCAACACCTTACACCCCATCATTTGGTGGGCAACCCTAACATTTAGGCTATAAGCAACAATTGTTACTCCAAACAAATCCTCCAAGAAATCTAAGAGAAGTAGACCACCCTGCCAAAGCCAATTAATCTAGCTAACAAAAGGCTTTACACCCTGATACCTATATCAGGTAAGAACACCCACTTCCTTGACTGAGTTACTGAACCAATCAATCAAGGGTATAAAATAGATATGATCAACCTACTATTGAGTTGGGAAGGAATAAAGTGTTTCTAGCTATTGGATGAAATTAGATGATGAAATATATTGGGCTAACATGAAAGAATAAGATATACCTCTGGGTCTCTATATGTCAGAGAAGGAAATTCCAGGAGGAGATTCAATTCTGGCAATTGCTTTGAGAATTAAGCTTTGAAGAGACAGGCCCTTGTTCCTGTAACTGGAGTGAAGGAAAGATGGAATGGAGTTGAAATGATCCCAGAGGGAGCAGTGCATTCCCGTCCCCTTTCTATTTAAGCATATCATCAAAGAGACTAGACCTGGAATAACTCTTTCACCTAGCAAGGCAGTGAATGAAGACAAAATAGATACACTGAGGAAAGGCAGCGTTAGGTAGGGATTGTGACCTCTTCAGGGTAGAGTAGTGCAGCTTTAAGATTCTACACTTTTGGCGCCCAGCAGAGAGACATAAAGCTCAAGGGAATTTCATGAGCATTCCAAAAAGGGAGGAAAGAACTTTCGTCCAACCAAAAGCTCTGAGTTATTACCCCTTGCTCACTTGTCTCTAAACTTGGTCACATTTTGTCCTAAACTCTGTATGCACTTATGGAAATGTGTTCCAGACTTTGGAAGAGGAACATTTTGTACCATCTCAGTAAACACCCTTTCTAAAAGCTAATTATCTCTAACTAGCTAATTGATAATCAATGGTGAGCATGCCAGTAATAGAATTAGGAAATTCTTCAAAACCTTTCATTATCCTTGAAACCCTGAGGGATGAAGAAATCAGCTGCCCATTATAATCTTAGCCCGGCAGTGTGAGTGCACATTGGGAGGAAGCTTTATAGGTAAGAACTTCTATAATCTCATGAAATTAACCATGCTCCCACCACACCTTCCTCTACACCCATCCCAATTATTATTTACTCCAAGAGAAATGATAATGATGGTAATTTGAGGAACAGAGAGATAAATAACTATGTTCTGACCATAGCTATGCTTTATCTCCCTTATTGAGAAACAGAGACTAAGGACAACACACCTTTGCATAGTTCAAAGCCTAAGAACAGAGAGGAACATAAAACAAACAGAAGAAAAAACTTGTTGCTCAAGCATAGATCTGCCATAGCCCTTGCTTTCATAAGCCATGTTGGAGACAGTGAAAGAGTGAATCCCGGGAGGTCAGGCCTGCATAAGCAAGTGAGGTCCAAAGAACACATAGTGTGGAATCAGGAACAAAAGCTATCAATGTGGGGACCAGGCACAGAGAGTGGAAATTCAAGAATAAGAACAGAGAGGAGAGACTTACCACTGAGATGAGGTAGCTTCAAAAGCAAATAAAACCTCATCAGTAGGTGAGAAGACTGGAAAACTGACCCACAACTCCTGGTATTCCCTTTTTTCCTTTTTTTTTTTTTTTTTTTTGCTATCCTAGATCAAGATGCCTCAGTCATCAACAATTCTCCTTTTTCCTTTCCATAACCTACACATACGAGAGAAGTTTCTAGATATAGTAGGGAAGAGGAAACTCATAAAAACATTTTGCTTATATTTACACTATGTTAAATTAAACCATTTAGCTTCAGAGAGTTGATTGCTAGTACACTCTAAATGTTGAGAGTTTATTTGGATTGGAGGAAGAAATTCCAGATAAGAAATAAGAGATGTGGCAAATGTTTTTTTTTTTCCTAGAATTTTCTAATAAATGGGGGCCATATTTTGTTATCCCCTTGTCTAAATTCAGAATCTACATGTTAGTGACAGGGTTGTTGTTATTGTTTTTGTTGTTGTTTAATTGTTCCTCTCCTCTCCCGGGATCCACACACACTGAGATGTGAGAGGCTTTACCCAAGAAGCAACCAGGGGGATCCTGCCTATTATCACTGTTGCTTGGAGCAGAGCACCACCTGGTGAGCTAATGATAGATTACACTCCTTTGCTGATTAATGCAGTGACATTATGCCTTCCTTAAGGAATATAACCCATTCCCAGTGTGAGCTCCTACACTGCTAGAGGGCCCAGGTGTCTCATGAGCTACCCACCAAGTGATCCACACAAACTAGAGTACTGTGGGAAGGACTGAATCTATGATTTCACTGGCATTGTGATATAGAAAACTCCTCTCAGTTGAGATTGTGTGTGTTTGATGAGCTTGCTTCAAGAAACACTTGATGACATGTCATGGAATGCCCCGTTCTCCACTTCAGAGTAAGATTATTTCCAGTCCACTAACCATGAAGTGAAGAAACCAACATAAAAAAAGACTTGATTGACTACTGAGTCAGAACTAGAGTTTTTACTAAAGACTCCCTCAGGGGGAAATCAGTTCCTTTCCTCTTTCTTTGGTGTCCAGTAAGTCATACTGCTGGAAACTTCTGGGTGGAATAAGGGCTTCAGGCATCTAATATTAGAAAGAACACACTGGCATGATGTAGGTTGAGGAGAATTGATGGGTGCCATGATTTAAGCCCTCATTCTAGTATGTTCACCCTATATTAGGTGTCATTGCTTGTTATTACTGCTCACTTGATTGATGAACATCAATTAACTTTTACAAAGAGTTATTTGTTGAGAAAATATAGCAAGAATATAAATGTAAAATATTTTCCCATGTACTCAGGACACATACATCCTATATATAAAAGAAGTGCTATATATCGTGCTATAAGGAAATATAGAAGCTTCTTTCCTATGGAAAGGCAGTTCAAACTTAACTCAGCTACATAAAACCTTTGCTCCATCAGGCTCATTTCCCAATTCAAATTTGGCATAGAATTTGGATAGATGTCTTTGTTGTTGCAGGACCAGAGTGTTGGCTGCAGGGTCAGTACATGAAGGGACTGGATGATGGTTGCTTCTTCAGGTTGAGCTGACCATCTGTAAACTCTAGTTTCAACTCTGGCTCCCTAAACTCTGGGCTCATTCTCCTGACCTTTCAAAGCTCACAAGATTACAGCCTAGTCTATTCTTTCTCTAAAATATCTCCACTTTAGCAGGAAAGAAGAGATGCAATTGGGGCAGAGGAAAAAATAGTCATACACTCACAGTTTCACATGTGAAAACACCCAGAGTGAAAGCACCCAGAGGTCCACTTGTCCTACTCATCCCAGCTAGATACCAAGGAAGAAAAAATGGGGAGCTTAGCAGCTTCCATTGAGTCCTTGATATAAACTCCCCAGTTTTAGTTAGCAGCCAATCAAAAATCCAGAGCATGAAGTAAAGGTCAGGGTCTCTTCCAGGCACTTCCACTGAATCCTCAAATAGCCAATTCCTTCATCTCCAACCCATATATCAGTGCTGATGATAGTGTCTATTTTGGGAAAGGGGGGGTCTTATAGAATTAACTCTGGAAACTAAGAGGTTAAAAAAAACTACTATAAGTCACACACAGTATATGTCAAAACAGAATCTAAACCCAAGTTTTTTCTGGCTCCCAAGCTGGTTTTCGATTCACTAAGCCATGATGCAACTCAGTGTCATATTCCATATTGCTCAGAATATATTATGTAGGAATCACCTCCTGCATGTATTCCTCTCACACCCAAACTTCCACTGGGTCCCCAGGAATGGTATGAAGCATGATCTCAAAAGGGGAGGGGGGAGGCACAGCCCAGCAGCTACAACCCAGAATTTGAATGTTCAGCCTCTGCCCTTGCCCATTGCCCAACATGGTTCAATAAGGTTTATGGTGATCATGAATTTTAAAAGAAAAATAGCCAAGATCTTGGGAAGATTCATTCACCTTCAACACCAAGGGACTACTACATTGATTCAGAAAAGTTCTGGGAAGGCACACATATTTGCTAAGAAAACTCACCTGTATGTGACATCTAAGCTTTTCATATGATCAAATTTCCTGTTAGGTAGCCAGAAACCTGGGTTTACTTCTGAGATCCAATGGTGGCTGATATAATTAGGTGTTTTATTGTTCATTACTCCCTCTTCCTAACTGCAAACTAGCCAAAATTCTTCTCTCTCTGCCTCTTCTCTAGAATGCACTCCCTCCTTAACTCCATCTCACAGAATCTTTCCCTTCAGAACATCATTCAAAAACAACCTTCTAGATGAAATTCTTTCAAACTCTGTATTTGTGTCCCCCACATGTAGCGTAATATTGTTGATTAATGCCTTTGTTACTCTCCATTAACTGCTTCTCATAGGACTATTCAAAAGAATGGCAAAGCAGCAAAATTTGGCACACTGGACAGTGCTGAAGTCAGGTGTAACTGAGTTCAAATTCAGCCTCAAATACTTAGTAGCTGTGTGACAAAGTCACTTAACCCAAACTGCCTCCAAAAAATGCAAAACAAAAATATGGCTAAGTTAAAATAAGCCGACATATTGGTTATGACTGACAATAAATACAATGATTCTCATTCCAGAAGGCATAATGATTGGCAAAAATAAATATAGGAGGAATTTTTCCCATAAGAAATACAACTCTAGTCTGCAGCCTAACCATCTTCCCTACACAAAGAGGCAAGTGGGACTTCCAGCTTTGAACAAACAAAGCAGCCCACACTATCCCATCTGGCCCCCTCTCTAATATTACTCCCCCCAATGTCATCCAAACTTCCTTTTGTGGGGAAGAAGCCTGGATGTGCAGGTGGAATCTGTGGCTTGGTACCCTCCACCATCCAGGGCTCTGGTCCCCACCCAGAGTTTGGGACTGCCAGGAGTTCTGGGTCCTCTGGTGCTTTGCCTCCGCTTCGGCTTCCACTGCTAGCAGCTGCTCAAGCCTGTTCCATGCTCCTTCCATGATACTATTTTAGGAGCCAGGAGATTACATTGTCCTGTAGGAATTGCCCTAAGACCTGCCCAAAAGACATGAATGAACAACCTTAGCCTTGTGGGCTCCAACCTGACAGTCCCCGTCCACCCACTGGGGAGGAGCTGCCATAGCCAAAGACAAAAGCAAATGGCAATAGCAAGCAGTGGAGTGAGCCCAGTACACCAGGCCAATCTCACAGTCCTACTGCTCAACCAATATAACAGCCAAGTCTGACAAACACTGAGCAAATATTAAGTGCTGAAGCACTTTTTTCTCCTCAAAATGCATCAAATATCGAATTCGGTGACAAATGCCAAGATACTCCTGCATATCTATAGATAAGCCTGGGCCAATCACTTAGTCTTTCTTAACTTCCATTTCCACATCTGTTTGGTTTTTTTTTTAAGGAGATGGGGGATGATAATATCCCCCAAATCTCAGTCTTTCTGAGGATCAAATGAAATAATGTATGCAAAGTGTGTTTTTTTTAAACTCCTGATAAAGTGATTCTCTGTCTCACAGACTATACCTCCCCCCCTTGTATATTCCATATTCTTAGGTACCAATGCGAGATGGAAATATTAAAAGATCACTTGTCATAGATCATACTCAGACAAAACTTTTCTTTTAAATAAATAAATAAATATGTATATTTATAAATATATATAAATATATATATATATATATATATATATATATATATATTTCTTTCTTTTTTCAAGGGGAGCAGACTCATTGCTTTGAAGTTGTTATTGTTGTGATATCAATCACATTAGAACAAATTCATTTCTTTCAAAATAATCATTATCTGACAATAAATGCATTCAGCCTGCTTACTTCTGGAGCTGTGCTGAGAAGAGAAACAGAAGAGAGGACTCTGAAAGAGGGCTAGAGACATTTTGATAAATTATGATTTTTAAAAGAAATAATCCTACCCCCTATGTAAAAAAAGTGTGAACCCAGAAACACTTAAGTGCATACAGAGGCTGGGAGAAAACTGGAAAGTATCCTAACATGCCCGGTTTGTAACAAGCTGGTGTAGCAAAGGTTCAAGCACCACCTGGTGATTTGCACAGAAAGCAACTGTAGCAGTTGATTCAGTGGAGAAACACTGTATAAGTGCATTCTATCCATTATGGAAAGTGTTTTAGCTTTTTAAGCTTTAAAGAGCTATGTCAGCATGCACAACTATTATTTTCAGAGTCAGTTACTAGCCCCTTCTTTGGTTAGAAACACATTACAGTTACGCTAGTGTGAACTCATAGGATATGTATGTGTATGTATATGTAAATATACACAAATACATATATACATATATATATTGTATGTATGTACTATACTATGCACACTACAATTTAGTATTATTATACTAGGATGAACTCATATCCAAATGTACATAGATATACATATCTATACATATAGATATGAATGTCTATACATATATTTATGTATATGAATGTCTGCACATATATAGCTCTATGTGTGTACATATTGTACACGTGTGTGTGCATATGTGTATATACATGCACACACATACACTAGCATGTAAAAACATACTAAAGAGTTTGGTAGGCTATTATGCTGGTGTGGATACATACATACATGTGTGTAGAAATATGTGCATATGTGTAAATATGTGTGAATATATACACCAACATCTAATAACACACTTCAGTTTGGTGAGCTATTATGTATGTCTGTGTGTGTGGATATATGTATTTATATTGTGTATACTACAGTTTGGTGGACCATACACATATACGTATATGTGTATATAAATATGTTTGTAAGCACACATATATCAACATGGAAGAATACACTACAATTTGGTGGGCTATTATCTAATGTGAACTCATAGGAGATATGTATGTATGCATGTATTGTATATGTGTATGTGTACTTACATGTAAAAATAAATATATGTAAATATGTGGAAACATACCCACATATATGCCAATATCTAAGAACACACTATATATGTATGTATATATGCACGTAGGTACATGTACACACATATACTGACATTTAAGAACACACTAAGTACAGTTTGGTGGGCTATTATGCTAGTATGAACTTACCAGGTACACACACATATACATATGTGTACATAAATACATGGAAATATATACACACATATACCAACATCTTAAGAACACACTACAGTTTGGTGGGCTATTATACTTGTGTGAACTCAGAAGATATGCACATATACATTAATATATACATATCCCAACATCTAAAACACTTAAGCTTAGACACATTGCATTACCCTCCTAAAGGAACATGAGTTGAAAGTGATAGACTGAATTTGAACCCAGATTCAAATCTACTGTGCTTTGTACTCTGCCAACTGCTCTGACAAGGTCTAATGAAACAATAGAATGATGTAATCCTTGTACTTAATTAAGGAACTGCCATTCAGTGGATGCAAAGCAAGTGCAATGCTACTCCTTGCTACACAAGCCTATTATTCAAAATAGTTGTCCTGTATCCCAGAGACTTGCCGATAGGTGTAAAGTAAGACTGTTGAAAAGGAAAAAAGAAAAAAAAAAAAAAAAAAAGGGATAGATTTTCTCTGTCTTACTTCAACTACAAATTTTCTGGGCTATACGACCATGACAATTGATTTATTTTTCATTTAATACAGATTTATTTTGTGCAGCTTTGAATACTCTCTACCTGAGAATGGAGAATTTTTACTTTAGCAAAGCAAACACCCAATAAATATGATTGGATATGAAATTTGTTAATCTGCACTTCCCCTGTTTGGAGATAACCAGGTTTTCTGCTGCTCCATTTGACATATCTCCAACATTTAGCATTTCAATGTTAATCTAAATGATGGGTGATCCAAACCCATTTTCTTCTCAAAATTTAGAACTGACAATAAAAAACAATTTTTTTTAAAAATTCAATCTTTACATTTTCCAAAGAGCTAATCAGGACCCCTAGAGAAATCTAAGATCCATTATGTTAATCATAAAGGATGCCCCCTACTCCAGAAAAGAAAAAGGATTTTTAAAAACTAGACAGTAAATTGCCAGGTCTAATGGATTCACCGTGTGACCAAATCATTGTATTATTTCTCATGTTTGAGGATATATACACATTTCATGGATAGGTTCACTGGATGCATCAATACTCCTGCTTTTACAGCTGTTGGCTGTTCTAGTATCTAAGGTCAAGCCTGCCAAAGATAGAGCCCAGAGTTCTTAACAGAACTGGGCCAAAGGCATGAACAGATAAAAGAATTTTTTGTTGATATTATCCTAATACTTCAAGAACTCTCTCCACCCTGCCCCAGGGTGGAAAAGTGCCTGATGGGAGGAAGGGAAGAAAGGGGAAAAAATCTCTCCAGCTCATAATAGGAGGTGGGGAGGATTAAGGGATGGTAGCAGATGATGAAAGGTTCTTAAGGGTCTGGGAAGCCTGAGATGGTTCAATGAGGCGGGATCATAGGATTTAGAGTTGTAAAGGACTTGAAGGGATCCTCTAATCCAATCACCTCATTTTACAGATGAGGAAGCTAGTGCCCACAGAGCTGTGATGACCTTGTCCTTCCTCCTCAGAAGCCAGAAGGTGCCCTAGCACTAAAGTTTACACTGGCTGGCTGCCCCTCCCAAGTAGTTTCCAGCTTTGTCCTTCCCTTTCAACTTTCATAAATCTTCTTCTGACTCTCAGTGACCATTACTTGCACTCCCTCCAAGGAAAACACAAGCTTTTATCTTTGCACTTTTCTTATACCATATACTCAGAAAGCTCTCCTTTCATCTAACTATAACTTAAATATCAAATATAAGCTGGCCTTCCAGGCAATCCCTGAACTACTGTATTCTCCTATCCCATTTCCCTCATCAGAAGCTTTTTCTCCAGCCCTGTTAATCTGTTTACATACAACTTGCTCATTTCTATGGCCAAGTCTTTGAACATGCCATTCCCTCATCCTGGAATGTTCCCCCTCTTCTTTTCAATCCACATCCTCACCTCCTTCAAACCCCAAATCAAATCAAGATTCTAAGAGGTCTTCCATACCCTGAGAACAAAATAATGGCTGCTTGAAGCAGACGCTTTGATCTCTGTTCAAGAATGTGCTTTGTACCACAATGTGGGAAAGGTGGAAAACACAAGGCAGATCCAAATCTCAAGAGTCTCTTTGGTCAAGAAAACGGGAATTGCAGTAGGATTTTCTTATTCTGAAACAAGAATGAAAGGCATTATCTTGGAAGAAAATGGAATATTTGCTCAGAATTAAATCTAAGAAATAGATCACTGGAACTAAAAATGATTTTTTTACTGGTCTTAAAAAGGAGGAAAAAGGTCATGTCCTACTTGGCTTCCCAAATATGTGAAAATTTGCTCTAGTTAATAAGCTCCTTATGAATTTTCTTTAGTTAGTACATCTAACTATAACAAATCATATTTATATCAGACTGTGAGGTTTGCAAAGCACTTCATCACAATAAATTTCTGAAGAATTCTGAGAAGCTAGGCAACTTCTTTGTGGTTAGACAATTTGTAGGGATCTAAAGTATGATTTAAACCCAGGTCTCTTTGAATTTAGCAATCTTCCTTGATACCACACTGTCTTTCAATCAAATTATAAATTCCTTTAAAAAAAGAAATCATGTTATAATATGATTAATTCTGTTGGACATGGCTCTCTTCAACAATGAGACGATTCAGACCAGTTCCAATGATCTTGTGATGAAGAGAGCCATCTACATCCATACTATAGGAACTGAGTGTGGTTTATAACAGCATTTTTACTCTTTTTATTGTTGTTTTCTAGCATTTTATTTTCTTTTTTCATTTTTCTCCTGTTTGATTTGATTTTTCTTGTGCAGCAAGATAAATGTATAAATATGTATTCATATATTGGATTTAACATATTTCTACCATGTTTTTAAAAAAAAGAGAAAAGAAAAGAAATCATGTCTTCTATATCAATGGAATCAGGCCTCTACAAACAACCCTTTGAACTTGGTGAACTCAGGTAGTAAAAGTTGTTGACTGACTTTCAAAGTTGGCTATTCAGGAATTTTTTGTACAGGAAACCCAGCAGTTTCTATAAAATTGTTTGAGTACTGAAAATAATGATCCTTACACATTAGAAAGGGAAATTAGGAAATACCTCTTTCTCTTCTCAGACTGATCTTTTTCCTATCAAGGTGTCATTTGGGATGGGCAAAGGAAAGGAAAAAGAATCTCAGAGCCTCAAATGAGAAGCACAGCAGCTTAGGAAGGTTCATTACACCTGGAAATGAGATAGACAATCCAAAAGCAGGAATCACTATCTATCTTCAGAGCAGAGGAGAACTTACCCAGAATAACAATTTCAGGCTAAATCTCAAAGGCAGCTAGCAGGCAGATGGTGAACTAGAGCCAGCCCGAGAAAGCACACAAAATAAAGTCAATGGATCAACAAGTGTTTATAAAGCATTTATTATATACCTGGCACTGGGGAAGAGGGAAGAGGGTATACAAAGAAAGACAAAAGAACAGCCTCTGACCTTGAGGAACTTATTTTGGAATAGGGGAGACAAAAGAAAAATGATTTAGGTACAAATAAGATATATGTGGAGTAGATGAAAAGTTTTCTCATAGGGGAAGGCACTAAGCAACAAATGCAACTGCTTTTGAATGCAGGTTGTATTTTCATACTAATATTTAAAACTCTTTGAGAAAAAGACAACAGGTCTAATAGAAAGAACTTAGAATTAGAGCTGGAACCTGATTTCCTCTCTACCTCTGTGTGAGTTCTCCAGACCTAGAATTTCTTCATTTGTAATTTTTTTTTTTAATTTTAGATTATGCTTCCAATTGTTCAGTTATTTTCAGATGTATCTAACTCTTCATGACCTCTTTTGGGGTTTCTTGGTAAATACTAGAATGGTTTGCCACTTCCTTTTCTAGCTTATTTTATAGATGAGGAAACTGAGACAAATAGAATTAAATGCTTTGGGTGTACACAACTAGTAAGTGTGTAAGGCCTGATTTGAAATCAGAAAGATGAATTTTCCTGACTCCAGGCCCAGTGCTCTAAATTTTGTATTACTTATTTGTCCTAAATATGATTCCAAAAACTGCATCCAAATTGAAAAGGGTCTCTTTGTCCCTCCATATTCTTTTTCTGCTAAGATACATAGATGACATTTTGGAAAGGTGTGGTTTACATATAAACTTGAAAAATAAGAAGCTGAAAAGTCTGTGGCGTTTAATAAAATCAAGACTCATGACAAGGTTTAGTCAGACAACAATGACTTCTGAGTTTTATTTCCCTTCCTGTACTATCAGTTAGTCACATATCATTTCCCCAGTGTGAGCTATAGTTGGATTTTTCCCCCATTGGTTCAAGTGAAACTTCTCTTGGGACCTGCAGTTTCCAACAACTTTCATTTGGTGTAAAAATGATGATACCTGAAACTTGAAAAGTTACAAGATTTAAGGCAAAGAAAAGACAAAAGAGCTATTAGGCAGATTTCTTGAGAAACCAATTAAAAAACTCACAAAAATGACTGGAAGTAGCTTTATACTGAAAATCTGGGACTGTGAGCCTTCGAGTTGTCAAGATAATTGAGGAAAAGCAATTTCCTAAATGATAATGAGCTAAAGTGGAAGAAATGGATTTCTTTAGCACTGGAAACAGGTTGTACCGAAATATCAAATTTAGGGAGATCCCAGTGAGACAGCTTGACATATGTAGCTCTGAGACTTTAAAAAATGGCATCCTACACAGCAAAGTCTGCTACAGAAATCAGAATGAAACTTGACTTTTAAAAAGCTTTCCACACACAGTCCCAGAAGAAGGTGGGGCCAAAAGTAAAGAGGTCAATCAACCACATGAAAGGATAAGGTCTTTGTTCTGACTTTAACCAAATCTCCTTGATGTATGGGCCGGCAAGAATATCTAAACTTTGAACCTTTGAAACCCATGAATGAAAGTTTTAAAAGGGAACAGATTGGACTGCAGTCCCTAGGAGTCCCATCTTCAATGAGGTTTCAGAATATTAACAAGTAGCATTGTTAGCAGAGTTGTGAACTGATCCAATTATTCTGGAGAGTAATTTAGGAGCCCCAAAGGCTATCAAACTTTGATCTAGCAATGTCTCTCTCTCTACTGGGCCTGTATCCCAAAGAGATAATAAAAGAGGGGAAAAAAACCTCAAATGTGCAAAAATGTTTGTAGTAGCCCTTTTTGTAGTGGCTAGGAATTAGAAACTGTATGAATGCCCATCAGCTGGGGAACAGATGAATAAGTTTGTTATATGAAAGAGGTGGATTTTATTGTTCTATAAGATATGATGAGCAGGCTGATTTCAGAAAAACCTGGACTTACATGAACTGATGCTAAGTGAAGTGAGTAGAACCAAGAGAACATTGTACACAACAATAACAAGATTATGTGATAATCAACTGTGACGTACTTGGCTCTTTTCAACAATGAGGTGATTCAGGCTAATTCCAATAGACTTGTGATGGAAAGAGTCATTGGTATCCAGAGAAAACTATGGAGAGCGAATGTGGATCACAGCATAGTATTTTTACTTTTGTTGTTTCTTTGCTTGGTTTTTATTGTTGTTGTCCTCATTTTTTCTCTTTTGATCTGATTTTTCTTGTGTAGCATGATAAATGTGGAGATATATTTAGAATTGCACATGTTTAACCTATATTTGATTACTTGCTGTCTGGGGGAGAGAGGGAGAAAAAATTGAAACACGAGGTTTTACAAGAGTGAATGTTGAAAACTATCTTTGCATGTATTTTGAAAAATAAAAAGCTATTATTATATATCCCCCCCAAAAAAATTAATAAATATCAAGAGCAAAGGGCAAAAAGCCTGGCGCCCTGTAGGAGGCACAACCAAAGTCAGGACAAAATGCTTATCTTTAACCTGGTCATACTTTATATGTCTCCATGATACTTGAAGTTTTCCCAGCGCCCACTGCTGTTGTTGTTTTGTGACCCAATGGATAATAGTTTGCCACTGCCTTCTCCAGTGCATTAAGGGAAACAGAAGTTAAGTGACATCCCCCAACATTCCACAGTTTGAAAGTATCTAGAGCAGATTTGAATTCGGGTCTTTCTGACTCCAGTGCCAGAGTTCTATCCAATCCAACTGCCCCACCTGACAAGTATCAGTGATCTATTCTTGTTAACTGAGCCGGCCAGTGGGAACTGCCTGCTATAAACAGCTCATCATTCCTTCCAGGAGAGCTTGGAGGCAGTCCATAGACAGGGAAGGTGACATTCAGTTACAAAGCAGAGAAATAATTTGATTAAGATTCTTCCTAAAAAGTGGAAATCTTCAACATAAAGAAGATCCAACTCACTTCCAGTTGATCAATGATGGACAGAGGTAGCTACACCCAGAGAAGAAACACTGGGAAGTGAATGTAAATTGTTAGCACTAATATCTGTCTGCCCAGGTTGATTGTACCTTCGGATTCTAATGTTTATTGTGCAACAAGAAAATGATATTCACACACATGTATTGTACCTAGACTATATTGTAACACATGTAAAATGTATGGGATTGCCTGTCATCGGGGGGAGGGAATAGAGGGAGGGGGGGTAATTTGGAAAAATGAATACAAGGGATAATATTATAAATATATAAATATATATAAATATATATATATATATATATATATATATATATATATATATATATATATATATATATAAAAGATTCTTCCTAAAGGATCTAGTGTTAAACCTGTTGGTTTTTAATCAATCAATGAACAGGTATTTATTAATTGAACTAAGCACTGTGGTAGGTATCCAGGATTCAAAAATAAAAAATGATCTTTATCTTCAAGGGGTTTTCTTTCTAGCTGGAGAGGAAAAAAAATATATGCATAAATACACATTCTCCTGGTGAGAAATCTGCAATCAAAGGAATTTATCCACCCCCTAGGAAAGATCAAATGGAAAAAGAATATCTATTGTCCATATGTTAATATTTGAATGGATACTCAAATGGGTCACCCAACAAATGAACAATGAGCTGAACCCAGAGTTGAAAAGAAGGAGCTAGGAGGCTGGGTTGCTTTGGGGGATTTGAAAAGCACTTTTACTGATGCCAGACTTTCCCCAAGATTGGGGGGGGGGGGCGGGGTATGTAGTGAAAGTGAAGAGTGACAGCCAGATGGCCAGACACTTACACTGGAATCTCAGATCCCTCTGTGGTGAACTTTCAGGAGGACGGGGAAGAAAGTCATCTGGATACAGAAGGTTAAAAAAATGGAGGAGAGAAAACACTAATATCTGGGGAAACAGGATGGGCTTCATGTAAAAGGTAACACAAGCAATGTTCTGAAGAAAAGAGAATTCTTAGAGGTGGAAGTGAGGTAGGAGTGCTTTCAAGGCATAGGAGACAGTACTAAGGGATGGAGGAAAAAATGGGCTTCAAATGTAATAGCAAGAAGACCAATATTGTCAATCAATGAACATTTATTAAGCACATGCCAGGCACTATGCTAAATGCTGAAAATATAAAAAGAGACAAAAGAGTGTCCCTGCCCTCGAGGAGTTTGCAATCTAATGGGGGCATACATTGTATTGTATAGGAGGATTGGAGAGGTAGATTGAAGCCAGAGGAGCTTATCTTTGATCCAGAGTTTCAGAACTCTTAAATGAATGGCTTCTTTTCCAGTACTATACCTCCTGAATTTCGCAAATAAAATAAGTTAACATTCCAAGCTCCAGTTCCAAATAAACCAAAGTCTCAATAAGAAAGAAAGAAAGAAAGAAAGAAAGAAAGAAAGAAAGAAAGAAAGAAAGAAAGAAAGAAAGAAAGAAAGAAGAAAGAAAGAAAGAAAGAAAGAAAGAAAGAAAGAAAGAAAGAAAGAAAGAGAAAGAAAGAAAGAAAGAAAGAAAGAAGGAAGAAAGAAAGGAAGGAAGAAGGAAGGAAGGAAGGAAGGAAGGAAGGAAGGAAGGAAGGAAGGAAGGAAGGAAGGAAGGAAGGAAGAAAGAAAGGAAGAAAGAAAGAAGGAAGAAAGAAAGAAAGAAAGAAAGAAAGAAAGAAAGAAAGAAAGAAAGAAAGAAAGAAAGAAAGAAAGAAAGAAAGAAAGAAAGAATTGAAGAAAGAAAGAAAGAAAGAAAGAAAGAAAGAAAGAAAGAAAGAAAGAAAGAAAGAAAGAAAGAAAGAAAGAAAGAAAGAAAGAAAGAAAGGAAGGAAGGAAGAAAGGAAGGAAGGAAGGAAGGAAGGAAGGAAGGAGGAAGGAAGGAAGGAAGGAAGGAAGGAAGGAAGGAAGGAAGGAAGGAAGGAAGGAAGGAAGGAAGGAAGAAAGAAAGGAAGAAAGAGAGAAAGAAAGGAAGAAAGAGAAGAAAGAAGGAAGAAGGAGAAGAGAAAGAAGGAGAAAGAGAGACACAGAGAGAGAGAGAGAGAGAGAGAGAGAGAGAGAGAGAGAGAGAGAGAGAGAGAGAGAGAGAGAGAGAGAGAAGGAAAAGGAAAGGAAAAGAAAAGAAAATCCCACCCACTTTATTTTATTTTATTTCCCCAGCTATTAGGAATAACCCCCTTTTATTTTCTCTGAATTAGGTGTGGTTTGTGATTGGAGCCTAGGGGAAGGAAATCTGGGCAAGGAGCCAGGGAAAAATCAGTCTTTGGCTTTAACTCTGATTCTGGTTCAGCCATTAAGACAACCAATGTGACCCTTAAATAGGACCCAGCCTCAATTCCCCACTCTGTAAACAGGTATTACAGTACACGTAGCAGCTGACCGCTGTGGGTGTGGGAATAAGGGAATGCTGCTTAAGGAAGGGGTTATTCACTATATTTTCATGGCTATGGGATATACATGTTCTTACTCTTTCTATTTAAAAAAAAAGAAGGGAGGAGGAGAGTAATAGATCATTCCAACCCACACAAAACACAAATATAGAACGGAAACAAAAACGGAAATGAAAGGTGAAGGAGAGACTTCACTTCAGAAAGTAATAAAAATTGCTATTCTCCACCTCCACCCTCCTTTTCCTATTCCTTTTCTTATCTCCCCCTGCCTCTCAGCTCTCTGTCCGTTGTATTCTATCTATAGATGGACCCTGTACTGAATACTACAAAACAGGCTACTTTTTACTTCTAAAAGGAATTCAATAAAAATGAAATACATTAAAAGCCATGCTTATAGATTTTTTATTAAGATCTTTTTTGACTAGGCTTTAAAAAGATTCTCTAATGTTGGTAGAAGCAGCGGAACCAGTAGTGTGTCTTACTCAAGGATTTGAGATGTAAGAAAGCAAAGCTGGATTGTCTACACAAATAGTCTACCAGCCAAAAATAAGAATTCAGACTTTTGAGGAAGTCCTGCTCATGATCGTTCTTCCTCAGCAGACTCTTGGTTACTGTAAGGGAGCCTTGAACAGTTTGGACACTGAAGAGACATGACCCTGAAGGTTTTCAAGAATTTTTCATGGACAAATTTATTTTTGGACATAATCAATGCGTATTTGCCTTGTTCAACTATATAAATATATTTTCCTATTTGATCTGGAGTTTATTGAATAGGTGGGCTGCCATACTGCCATGGCAGGATCTTCCCTGCCTTTAGGAAGATTATTTTGGCAGTTGATTGAAAGATGGATACCCTGGAGAGTTTCCTTCTTCCCAAGCTGCCCTAGATGGTTTTTGAGGCTTTTCATGAAAAAACCAAGTCTTTTATATACATATTTAAATAATAATAATAATAATAAGGGATTTTTTTTTTCTCCCCACCTCTCCTCAGTGTTTGAATGGAAGTGGGAGGGTATAATAGGAAGGCCTAACTCAGGTCTGATGTTGGAATGAAATGAGACATGGCACTTGGAGATCATTAGTTAACAAAACAAGATTTCCTTAACCTTAGCATAGAAAAAATATTTAGGATGTAGGATTGCTTAAGGGAAGGAGGGAGAAAAAATTCAGAACACAAAATCTTACAAAAATGAATGTTTAAAACTATCTTTACATGTATTTAGAAAAAATAAAATGCTATTCAGGGGAAATAAAAGCAATTAAAAAACTATACTGTAGCACTTAGCTTAGGTAGACATGACCCTGATCTGCATATGGAAATGCATCCTATTAGCAGGGCAAGAAGTGGAAACTTGTGAGGTCTTGGAATATCTGTCAAATGTAAAGGTCCTGATTTCATGTGAATGGGTCTTTTATGCCCTCAGGTAAAGAAACCTTGTCATTATAACCAGAAGTTATAGGAGGCTGCTTCAAAAATAGTCCACCTGAGTTTTAGCTCCTTAGATAGATCAATCAAGTTCCAGAGACAACTTAATCATCTCTTAGGGAAAAACTAGTCTAACTAGTATGGCGAAGATTTGAATATTGTTCCCACCAGAGACAGAAACACACACATATAAACTCAGAGAAAATACATTTTTGTTCATTAAAAATATTGACTATTTAAAAAATAATTTTTCATTAATTCGTTAAAAAAAAAAAAAAAAAGGCAGGGGGCAGCTAGGTGGCGCCGTGGGTAGAGCACCAGCCCTGAATTCAGGAGGACCTGAGTTCAAATCTGGTCTCAGACACTTAACACTTCCTAGCTGTGTGACCCTGGGCAAGTCACTTAACCCCAGCCTCAGGGAAAATAAAAAAGCAGTCATAGACAGGGGGAAGAAATTTCTATAGAAAATTAGATAAATGGTGATTGGGCTAGAAGATGTTCTCCTAATGTTTATGTAGCCTTGTCAATTAAGAGGTTTTAAAATGTAACAGGTACTAAAGCTATGATGTGGAGAAGAATCTTGGGAAAGGTTCCTATCTGTTCCAAAGCTTAGTGTTTCTGCTCAGTGTTGACAAACAATTAGGTGTACGTTGGAGAATTAGAATACTGAGTTTGCTATTTACTAGTTCTTTGAATTTGGGCAAGTCATTTTGTTTTTTAAACTTTATTTATTTATTTTAATACGCATTGCTTTATGAATCATGTTGGGAGAGAAAAATCATTGGAGAAGAAAAAAAAAAACAGAAAAAAAAGAATTGAACGTAGCATGTGTTGATTTACATTCAATCTCCATAGTTCTTTTTCTGCATGCAGATGGCATTTTCTGTTCAAAGTCTTTTGGGATTGCTTTGGATCATAGTTGATCATCAGGCATTCTTGCCATTATTGTATACAATGTATTCCTGATTCTGCTTGTTTCACTCATTATCAGTTAATTTTTCCAGGCCTTTCTAAAATCAGCTTGTTCATCATTTTTTATAGAACAATAATATACCATTACCTTCATATATCACAGCTTATTCAGCCATTCCCTAACTAATGGGCATCTCCTCATTTTTCAGTTCTTTGTTACCACAAAAAGAGTTGCTACAAACATTTTTGCACATGTGAGTCCTTTTCCCTCCTTTATGATTTTTGGGCAAGTTATTTTAATTCTCTGGATTTTGGTTTGGTCCCTTTATTTATTTTGGGTGAGGCAATTAGAGTTAAATGACTTGCCCAAAGACACCTAGTAAATGTTAGATGTCTGAGGTTGGATTTGAACTCAGATCCTCCTAACTCCAGAGCTGGTACTCTACCTACTGCACCGTCTAGCTGTTCCTTGTCTCTTCAGCTATAAAATGAGAGGTAGTTTGCTACAATGGACAGAGCACTGACTTTGAAATTAGGAATACCTGAGTTCAAATCTTGCCCTCAGAATTTAATAGCTGTGTGAAATCTCAGAAACGCAGCCATTGTCAACTCCATACCATTCTTAGTGGCAAATGGTTCACTTCTTTAGTCTAAGTTAGTATAATAGTGCATATTGTCCAATCAGAATCTAAGGTCTCAAGCCACCACCCACTGGGAAAACTCTATCTTTTCCCTAATTTGGTTGTATTGCAATGATCACTAATCACTTAACCATAGTAACATGAAACTGATGGCACAAGAATGATATTTGAATGTATGTAACTTCTTTATTCATGACCATAGAAGCAATAAAATCAATTCGAGCAATTACTGCCTGGGTTACTAGCCCACAGCTTCTCTCAGGCTGAGGTCACCCATCGTCCCCCTTTTACAAGAAAGCCATATCCACCAAGAGTGGGCAAAGATCCCAAATGTTAGGTGTAGATGGAAAGGTCCGTGGCTCTTAAGCCTGTAAAGCCAAGGACACTGGATTTATTATTCTCATTTTGCAGATGAGAAAATAGACTCAGGTTAAATAGCTTATCCAAAGTCATACACAACTACTAATGGGCAGAAGAGAATTAAAACTTGGGTCATCCGACCTAAGGCAGTTAGTAGTTTTCCACTATATAACAGGATTCTAATCCAAGGGAAAGAAATCAAGAGCAAATACACTCTTATAACATCTGGCTCTGGTTTGCACTTGGATCTTCTATCACTCTTGTTGAAGTTTTTGCCAAAGTCGATGGCTTATGGAATTTGGTTGCCTCATTTCATTAGGAGAGAAATGAAGCTTCCCAGCTTCCCATGCAGAAAGCAGTAGGTTCAGGTCACTAATTATGGGATGAGTAAGCTGGGTTCTGAGGATACTTGGATTTAACTCTGGAAGGAATGATTTGCAGTATCACATGTGACCCTCTTTGTTTTACTTTGTATATGTGTTTAAGTTCTGAATGAAAAGAAAATTAAAAATCAACTTAGTCCAGTTACTTTGTGTAGGGATGAAGAAACTGAGGTTAGGGTCCTGCAAGTGGCAACTGGGACTGTTAGGATGGAGGTAAACATGGAGGAGAGGATGCATAGATATCCAAAGCACAAAGCAGTTGTATAGTTAGAATTAAATTCCTACTAAGGGCCAGGTGCAATGCTACGTGCTGGGGATAGAAAAAGAAAACAAAACAAACCCAGTGCCTGCTTTTAGGAGGTCACATCTTCTGGGGGAAACAAGAGGAAAACAACTATGTACAATAAGGATTAATCAGGAGTAGTCTGAGAGGGAAGGCACCAAGATAAAAAAGGACTACCATAAGCATCTTGCAGAAGGTAAGACTTTAGCCGAGACTTGAGGGGAGCCAGGGAAGGTAGGGGGTTATGAAGAGGAGGCCTGGGAAACATCAGAATAAGATAGTGCTTGTAATCTCTACAATAATAATTGACATAAATTTGTATTGTAATAAAGTTTGCAAAGTATTTTAAATAAATTACTTCACTTGAGCCTCACAAAAACCCCTGTGAGGTAAGCACTACATATATTATTTACATTTTACAGATGAGGAGACTGAGGCTCAGCTGTTAAGTGACTTCTCCACCATCACACAAATAAGAAGTATCAAAGACAGATCTGCTACATTTTGCAGCCTCTCCATTTAAGGGGAAATAAAAAAAAAATAAAAAAATAAAAACTCCTTTGAGCTTTAGGAAAAGGGTGACTACAAAACCTTCCTTGGTAACCTACTATAATGTTTAATAGCCCTGGCAGTTAATTTTTCTAATTAAAAATTGATAATACATTTATTCTGTGTTGCAGCCAAACTAGAGTACTTATAATTACCAAATTCAGCACAGGTCATCTCCCATGTATTTAAAAGCCCTTCTTTCTTACCTCTGCCACTTCCCTGCAGGCTCATCTCAAGTGCTGCCTCCCAGATTCTAGTGCTCTTTCTCTTCTCAAATTATTGTGCATTTATTTACCTGTGCAAATGTTGAGATCTCTCAGTAGAATGAAGCTTCTTCAAGATTGGTTTTTGTTTTCTCTTTGTATACCCAGCTGCTGGCCCAGGGCCTGGCACATGTTATGTGCTTAATAAATGTATGTTGAATTAAATTATTTTTAGCATTATTCTTATATCAAAACTTCATCCCAGTCTTCTGACATCGTGATTTCAATTAAAAAAACTATATAACTCTGGCTCTGATGCAACTGTCCCAAAACCTGGAAAGCCCAGCCCTGGTTTTTGCCTTTGTATTGCCAATGCTTTGCAGGGTGCCTCAAATATAATAGGAATTTAATAAATGATTGTTGGGTGGGATTTAATTGGAGTGAACACAATAGTAATCTGCAGAATGAAAAGGATGCAAAAGAGAAAGAAAAATTCTCCTGCCTGCTTATTTCTTACAGCTGAGTTCAAGGGGAGGGGAATGAGAAAGGTGTTGGGGGAAGAGCCTCTTTACAATCCCCTCTGGTCTTCCTGTTGGTGGACCTCATTGGCACCTTTTTCAGTGCTCATACATTTTAGTAGGGAACATATCTTTGCACATATTATTTACATACACAATACTCATGGGCTTGAGTTGAAGAGAAGGTCTTGGAATCCTGTTGTGCATTGAGTTTTGCCTATTTTTCTTCATTTGAGGCATTATTGGTCTCTCTAGAGCACACATCCACATATGGCTTCATAAACCCTGCTATCCCAGTCCCAACACTTGCACTAGGATTTAAAAACCTTAGTAAAGCTTCCTCTCCTCTCTCCTGGCATTTCTCCCTTCCTCCCCTCAGGATTCTGCCTATTTTGCATTTCATTTGCATGGATACACCCGATCTAGCTTTGGTCAGGGAGTCTGGGAAGTCAAATATTTCCTCTGATACTTAGTAAGTCTGTGACCCTGGGCAAGCCATTTAAACTTTCTGGACCTTAATTTTTCATCTGTAAAAGATTTATTCATCTGTAACAAGATCTATAGCATCTACCCAATAGGATTGTTCTGAAGATCAGATTAGATCATATATATAGGTAGGATGCACTAGTAGAGAAACTAAGGCTTGGGGGTCACTTGAACTCTGGAATTCTGAGCTACAGTGGGACTAAAGTTGACCATGTATTTTTATTCAGTCTGGCATCAATATGATAAGCTCCTGGGAACAGGAGATAACACAGCTGCCTGAGGAACAGCAAACTGATCTATTCAGAAAAACAGTGCAGGTCAAAGCTTCCATGTCAATGGATGGTGGGATTTGGCCCATGAATGGCAGCTGTAACTCCAGTGGAGGCATAAATATGGAAATTAATTTTTTAAAAAAAGTATATGTAAATTACTTTGCAAAATTTAATGTCAATTATGATGGTGATGATGATACTTATCCATAAGATAAGTCTTTTCTTTCCCTGAAAATACAGAACTCTTACAGACATTTCTCTGATCCTGGGCTTCTTACTCTCCAAAGTGCATTCTAAACCCCTGCAATTCCTCTCACTTATATGGGAAATAGTAATCTGAGTCAATTTTCATCTATTTGTGTCATTGAAAAACAGCTGAAACTATTCTATCAGAAAGAAAATGAGCTTTTTAAAAATTATAAATAAATATAAAGGAATAAACAAACATAAATAAATGAGCAAACAAGTGAGATTCTAGGGATTTAGGGATACAGGTGGGGACATGTAATTATTATACTCTGGCAGAAAATATCACCAACTTCTAAAACAAAACAGCACAGGATTTAACTTTCCAAAGCGCTTCCAAAAGAAATAACTTTTTTCTTAAAACAAATCCACTGAATTGAGGCAGCAGCATATTGTTTTTTCCAGGTATTTCAAGAAATAAGGAAAAGCCACCTTCAAACCACTGAGAAATAATTTTCTGATGTCACCGTGGCACCATCTGGTGGCCAAAAGGGAAATTATCTCGTCTACAATCTAGACCACATTTTAATGAAAATGAATATTGAAAAATAATATTGAAAATTGAAAAAAATAATGAAAACAAAAACTGTCCTAAGTACAAGTTTGACAAGCAGGCAAAGTTATGACTCCTTAGAACACAAGGTTTTGCAAAGGTGAATGTTGAAAACTATCTTTGCATGTATTTGGAAAAATGAAATATTATTAATAAAAATTTTTTTTTAATTTATGGCCTTGAAGGAAAATTGAAACAAAGGAATTAAAAATCTCTTGTTCTAAACCTACCCAGTAGAGAAAGGATTAAAAATGTTTGGATGCAATCATTAGGCCATAGGTACGCCTGCCTTCTGGCAATACAGAAAGGAAAGGAGAAAAGGAGGTAGGATAGAAATCAATATTATTCAGCCTCTATTATATATATCAGGTATTGTGCTAAGCAATTTACATATATAATCTTTCTCTCTTTCAACTTTCACAATAATCTGGGGAGAATAATCCCATTTTACAGTTGAGGAAACTAAGGCAGACAGAAGGCTGAGTTGTCCAGATTCACAAAACTAATCTGTGTGTGATACTGAATTTAAATTCAGGTTTCCCTGGCTCTAGTGCCAAATGCTATATCACCTAGATGCCTCAATGGAGAGCATAATATATCCAAGATGGCCCTTCTGTGATTTTTGCCATATCATTCAATAAATCCCTCAAAAGGAGTCCATCTAACATGCTGAGGGTCTTATAATTCTCTTGATATCAGTAGAACACAAAGGCTATGCAGGGACAATAATGACTCAACTTTTTCTCAGATGACATTTTTTGGACCTCTTCTCTTGCATAATTTTTTGTTTACAGAGTATTCTACCTGTCCATGTCCACCATAACCTCTCCACTTCCCTTTGGAAGATACTCAAATTCAGTTTGTCACAGACTCATAGCCATATAACATTATCAGGAGAATTATTTGTCTTTCATTCTTGACGAAGGAAGTGATATCATGACATGCAAGTATCATGCCTTGTTTTTAAGTGAGAGAGGGTTGTGCAAAGTCATTGTCTCACTTTCCCTCCGGAGCCATCTGGGTCCAGCGGCCACATACACATCATACTAGAAATGTCCCCAGACTGAATGGGAAACTTTGGCCTTTTAAGCTAAGATCTATTAGGTCTTAGTTTGATTGAAGCTGCAGCCATTCAGGAATGAAGGTCCCATAGCAATTGAGGCAAAGAAAGTCTTCTTCCACCTAGTCCAATCAAGAGAAAAATAATCTTTTTTTTTTTTTTTTTTTTTTTTTTTAATGGTCCTTTATTTCAGAGAGAAGATTAGCTCACTGAAAAAAACTGCTGGACCCCCCTTACTCTCAGAAGTATATTGAGCCCAATAATCAATCAAGAAATGCAAAAGTAATAAACATAAAATATGCCCATAGTTTAGTAATATGGAAATTCTATAGGTTTACCAGTGATGTTGAGTTCTCTATTGTGAACAAAAAAAATAAACGAGAGAACTTTTCTTGACAGTAAAATTGAAGAGGTAAACAAGTGGAGTGAGAGCAAAGCCACAAATGAGACCCTACAAGAAATGGTGGGGTGTACGTGCCATTTATAAGGCAGCATTTTTCAAATTCCTCATCTTTAAAAAGAGGGGATTGGACTAGATGGCCTTTTAGGAACTTTCCAGGCCTGAATCTATGATCCCGGGATACTCTTCTGGGAACTGGGAATTAACTTTGGAAGATTGATGGCAGCAACAACGGCAAACCTAGCTGAGCAAAATGGAAAAGAGGAAGGAACACTACTTGGGCAAATGAGGCAAACAACATATAGATTATCTTTCTAATGACTACATCAAACACAATCTAGAATGGGCAAGAAACTGGAAACTGAGTGGCTGCCCATCAGTTGGAAAATGGCTGAATAAGTTATGGTATATAAATGTTGTGGAATATTATTGTTCTATAAGAAAAGACCAGCAAGATGATTTCAGAAAGGTCTGGAGAGACTTCCATGAACTGATGCTGAGTGAAATGAGCAGAACCAGGAGATCATTGTACATGGCAACAACAATATTATATGATGATCAATTCTGATGGACATGACTCTTTTCAACAATGAGGAGATTCAGGCCAGATCCAGCAATCTTGTGATGAAGAGAGCCATCTGCACCCAGAAAGAGGAATGTGGGAGCTGAATGTAGACCACAACATAGCATTTTCACTTTTTGTTGTTTGTTTGCATTTTGTTTTCTTTCTCATTTTTTTTCTTTTTGATTTGATTTTTCTTATGCAGCATGATAATTGTAGAAATGTGTATAGAAGAATTGCACATGTTTAACATATATTGGATTACTTGTCATCTAGAGGAGGGAGGTGAGGGAAAGAGAGGAAAATTTTGGAAGACAAGGTTTTGCAAAGGGCAATGTTGAAAAATTATTCATGCATATGTTTTGAAAATAAGTAAATAAGCTTTAATAAAATTAAATTATTAAATTATTAAAAATTTAAACAATAATCTAGAAAATCTAGAGCTGACTTGCTTGTTACCCAAAATGGCCCATTGATGGAAAAGACCACTTGTAAGTGGGTTAAGTGCCTCTGCTTTAAAATATACATTTTAGAAACATCCGAAAATATACCTTGCTTGATACCCTTTTTAAAAGTCTGATTGCCAACAGGATATTGGAGGTGGTGAAAAAGAAATCCATACTACAGAAAAAAGCAATCTAAGGAGAAATATCTACAGCTAAAAACAAGACAGATAATATTAGTTTTCTTTCTATCATTCATAAGAATGTGACAGTCTGCAAGTTTAGAAGAGTTTTTGTTCCGCCCTCTTTGTGGTGGCCAGAAACTGGAAACTGAGTGGATGCCCATCAGCTGGAGAAGGGCTGAATAAATTGTGGTATATGAATGTTATGGAATATTATTGTTCTGTAAGAAATGACCATTAAGTCCTGGAGAGACTTACATCAACTGATGCTGAGTGAAATAAGCAGAACCAGGAGAACATTATACACTTCAATAACAATACTATATGATGATCAATTCTGATGGATGTGGCCATTTTCAACAATGAGATGAACCAAATCAGTTCCAATAGAGCAGTAATGAACTGAACCAGCTACACCCAGTGAAAGAACTCTAGGAGATGACTATGAATCACTACCTAGAATTCCCAATCCCTCTAATTTTGTCCCCCTGCATTTCTGATTTCCTTCACAGGCTAATTGTACACTATTTCAAAGTCCGATTCTTTTTGAATAGCAAAATAACTTTATGGACAAGTATACATATATTTTATTATTTAACTTATAGTTTAAATATTTGACAGCTGCCATCTGGGGAAGGGGGTGGGGGGAGGAGGGGAAAAGTTGGAACAAAAGGTTTTGCAATTGTCAATGCTAAAAAATTACCCATGCATATATTCTGTAAATAAAAAGCTATAATAAAATTTTAAAAAGAGGGTTTTTTTTTGGTATTGTCGTGAGAATAAATACTATTTCACTGTTGTGCTACAGTTCTCTTTTAATGCCCTGACCCAGTTTCCCTAATTGTCCTCAGGTTTGTTTTTTTGTTGTTTTTTTTTCCCCCTGAGGCTGGGGTTAAGTGACTTGCCCAGGGTCACACAGCTAGGAAGTGTTAAGTGTCTGAGACCAAATTTGAACTCAGGTCCTCCTAAATTCAGGGCTGGTGCTCTATCCACTGCCACCTAGCTGCCCCCTGCCTCAGGTTATAACCATTCCCTTTTAATGTTAGGATAAAGGTCTTATATCTTAGACCTTAGGCTGTAGTCACTCCCTCTTAATGTTTGATGGGATAAAGGTCTTTATCCATTTTAGACATCATTAGAATATCAGGAGTCTCTCCAGTACCTCCCGGTATGTCATCCTAGGTGCCTCCCCCCATTAGGTCAGCCTCATCCAGGCACCTCCCCCATTAAATCATTGTTCTTGTTACCCCATAAAAGAATGCTGTATCCAATATTCACAGCTGGATTCTTTGAGTCTATAGTTTCGTTCAGCCCTGGGACCAGTCATGGATCCATTGATCCATTGATAAATCTCTCCATTTAATAAATTCTCTATTGAATACTCTCTAATCTCTGTCTTGCTCAGTTTCTCCGCCATTACATCATTATAAACCTAAATAAAGTGATAGAAGATAGGAAGTACAAGATTTAATAAAAAAGTCTTTCCTTCTTGATCTCTCTATATTCACCTGACTTTATGACCCACTCCTTCTCAGTGAGGTAACCTCTCTGCTTCAGAATTTTGCAATGCTGCGTTCTTATGGTTCTCCATTTGAGGCTCTGGGGAGTGCTGTCAGACCCTCCCTGTACAGGCCAATAAACTGAGGTTGCCCACCAAAATGATGCAATACAGGGTGATATCCCAAAAGTATATTAGGGTTACAGGCTAGTATTATGAAGTGTCTCAAAAGAATTTGTAGGTATAAACCTCAAAACCAAATGGCAAAGATTTAATATGGTGCCAAGAGTTGGCTATAAAAGGAGAAAGATGCCCTGAGGCAAGAATACTCAGCTGACTGGTTACCCTAAAAAGAAGTTACTCAAGAAAATGGTATTTACACACATATATTGTATCTAGGTTATATTGTAACACATGTAAAATGTATGGGATTGCCTGTCATGGGGGAGGGAGTGGAGGGAGGGAGGGGATAATTTGGGAAAATGAATTAAAAAAAAATAAAATAAAATAAAAAAAAGAAGTTACTGTGACATTGTGTCATTTAACAAGCAGACTAACCCCAAAAAGGAGTTGAGGAAGATCTAATGTATGAGCAGGTCTTTTATAGGGGAAATATAATCTCAAGGGTTTGACATCATAACTTGATTTTCTGAGTGAATACAGTACACGGTGAGGTTATGATGATTTTATCAAGGCTAAGTAGGACTTAAGAACAAAAGGCCCACTGAAGGCTGAGATGATCCTATCAGTGTTTCTCCAAGCTTGCCTCAGGGAAGTAGGTAGGCTTGCAGATGGTTTCCAGATTCTAGCTTTCTCAGCTAATACCCACATGGCTACCTCATCTCTCCCACTCTGATTCCTAATAGACCACTCCTCAATTCATTTCTGATTGATAATCTTGTCAGATAACTTTATTTTTATTCTGCTTAAAATAGATTATTTAAAAGTAAATGCTTCCCTCAAGGTCTTCTCATTGATCTTCCTCTAGGTTCCCTCCCTTGGGAATCTGATATAAAGGACCACCATGGTTTTAATTGTTACCTTCAACCAAATGACTTCCAAGTCTGTTTCTACTCTGAACTCTACCCTGAATTTCTAAGTTCCAGCTGTTTGCCAAATATATCTTCATGTGAATGTCTAGCTAACTCTTCAAACTCTACATATCTAAAATGGAACTATTTTCCTTCAAGACTCCCTACTTTTCTTCAAGACCATTTCTTCCTTCAAGACTCCCTACTTTCCTTCAAGACCATTTCTTCCTAACTTTTCTATTTTAATTGATAGTGATAGTATCCTAATAGATGGTAAGGTTGATTGGAAGTCAATAAATCAAGAAATAAGGCTAGATGATTAAATGGCGAATAAGCATCAGATGATGGTGGGCAATTGTCAGGTAATTGACAGTTCCTCCAAACAAAAAGAGAGAAACATATACACACACACACACACACACACACATATATATATATATATATAATTTTATACAGTCTTAGGGCAACATTATAGGCTGCAAAAGGAGCCTAGGAGGTAAGGCTTACTCAGCCACTTTCCACCTTTTATTTGGAAGGTTAAATAAGATAAATAAGATAAGATAATTTGGGGGGGAAATGTCTTAATCTTGGGGTTGTAATTTGTTCATCCAGGTGTTTCATTAATTGCCCAAGATTAGATTTATTGTGGTGGTTCTTTGTAGTTAATCCCATCAGTCCATCTAGGTGGGATTATCTAGATGAAAGAAGTAGTCTTTAGATAGTAGAGCTTTTTCCTGACAAAACCTAGTAGTTTATTCTACTCTTGAATAAAATACACACTGAGGGTCTGTACCTCTGTGTAAACCTGTACAGGGTTCTATTACAAAAAAAAAAAAAATTGAAGTTACTTTTATTGAGGAGATATTCCTAACAAACTCACATTACACAGATTTTATCTGTTTCCTCCATAAAATCATTCCCCCAATGGATAAGTGGTACAAAGACATAGACCGTTTTCAGTCACATAAATTTTTTCATTAATCATGAAGCAAATGCAAACCAAAACATCTCTGAAGTTTCCCCTCCCTAGCAATGATGACAAAACATGGAAATAGGGCAGGTGGGGCTGAGAAAAGATAGGGTACTAACATACCCTGTGATAGAGCTATGAAATGGTCCAATCATTATAGAAAGCGATTTGAAATTATGGCTAAAATGTCACTAAAATGATTACATCTTTCCAACAGTTAGATGGCTCCCATGGAAATCCAAATATTCACAGCAGCCCTTTGAATAGTCACAAAGAACTGGAAACAAGGCAGATTTCCATCAAATGAGAAATGGCTGGACATTGGTGATACATGGATATAATGGAACATTACTATGCTGTAAGAAACAATGACTATGACGAATACTGAGAAGACATATGAACTGATGCCAGATGAAATAAGTCAAACTAGAACAGCAATATGTGTGATTACAACTGTATAAATGGCAAGAACAGTAGCGCCAACCAAATCAATGCTGAATGCTGCAAAATTATAATTATAATGGCCAAGCTTGGCCCCAAAGAAAGCCAAGATACTTTTTTTTTGGAAGACACATGAGATCATGATTGTAGAAAACAACATATAATGTCAGATTTTTTCATATGTTGGCTAGTTCTACTGAACATTTTTAATCTTTTTTTTTAATCATAAGACTGAATCTCTGGAAGAGTGTAAGGAAAAGGATATAGTGAGAAATATATGTAAGATTAAAAACAGAAGATATCAACAATATTTTTTTAATCACTCTGAGGATACGTTTATCAAATTCCTTGATCAAATCCAGATAAAATATGACTAAAATAAAATTCTCTAGAAGCACCAGCCCAGCAAATCTGTCAAAAAAAAAAAAAAATATATATATATATATATATATATATATATATATATATATATATATATATATATATATATGGAGTCTAAAATGACCTGTTCTTGATGGAACTAGCCCAGATCTTGGGAATTATCCTTACTTTTCTAGATACCTATCTAGTACCTATCTGTACTAGTATTTTCCCAGGGATTGAAATCAGCTCACTGACCAGTAGTTTTGTGCCCTTCTCTTTTTTGAAAAATTGGTCAATTTTGAGGATTCTGGGAAAATGGTGAAGTAGATTGGTAAATTTCAAGCTCTCCAGATTTCCAACACAAATAAAACAAATTTGCACCTCAGAGTGAACATAGATTGATGAAAAATCAAAAAGACTTGGGGGAGAACAGAGGTCCTCCAGGTACTACTCAAGAAGTCCTGAAGACAGACCCAGAGCATGGGATTAACCCTTTTGAATTGCAAACACCTCAGGCTAGCTCCCTAGAACAGTCAAGAGGGGACCCTTGGGGCAAGCTGGGTGTGGCGAGAGCTTCTACAAGAATCACAAAAACTTTCACCTCCAGGACAAAGTATGGAGTCAGAAAGACTGATCTGCTAATCTGGAATGCTAGGCCCAGATGTGCTGCTTAGATACAGCCCTTGGCAAGAAGGAACCAGCTCACAGGGAGTGCAGAAGCAGCGGAAGGGAAGCTGAGGGCACTTGCAGGAGGGTGAAGTTCTTGGTTTGGGGTTCCAGGCCAGAGGGGAGAACTATAGTTACCACCTTGCGCCATCTTCCCTCATGATTAGCAGTGCTTATATATATACCTCTTACTTAAAAAAAAAAAAAAAAAAAAAATGAACTGGCAAAGAAGAAAGAACCCCACAATAGAAACCTACTATGGGAAGAGAGAGTTCATTTTCTGAGGTGCACACTGAAGTTAAAAAAGCTTCTACCCCAAAGAGTACTGTGAAATGACCCAAGGGAGAATTTATACAACACAAAAAAAGCATTTAACATTCAAATGAGTGATATTGAGGGGAAAAAAATAAAAATTTAAAACCATTCAAGAAAAATAAGAAGTTTATGAAAAAAAAAAACTAATCAACAAGAAAAGGAGATTATTTTCATCTCAAAGATGAAAATAATTCTTTGGAAATTATAACTAGGCAGAAGGAAGTCAGTGAAGCTATGAGACCAAGAAGTAACAGATTTAAAAGAATGAGAAAGTAGAATAGAATGTGAAACATCTAAGAAAAAAGACAGATTTGCAGAACACATTAAGAAGAGAAAATATAACAATAATTAAATTGCCTGAAAGTTGAGACTCAAAGAAAAAGAACCTCAACACAATAATGCAAGAAATAACTCAAGAAAATTATTCTGGAGTGATAGAATATAAGGGGAAAGTAGAAATAGAAAAAAAAATCCACTGATTACCACTTCAATGAGATCCTTTGTAGAAAACCCATAGGAATATTATTTTTTTTTAAAATCCCCAGATCAAAGAAAAAAATTTACGAGAAACAAGAAAAAACAAAAAACAATTCAAATATGCTAGAGCTACAATTAGAATTGTACAGGACTTAGCAGCCACAATAAAAAACAATAGATTCTGGAATCATATCTACCAACAATCATATCCAACAAAATTACCTATAATATTGAATAAGAAAAAATGGACATTCAATGGAACTTGAAGATTTCTAGGACTTTTTCTCAACCAAACCTGAACTCAATAGAAAATAAGAGCCAATATCAAAGATCACTTTTAAGGAACTCAATATGGATAAATTGTGTTTTGTTTCTTTTTAACATGGAAATATATGGTTTAAGATTGACATCAATAATAGGGTAAGTCAAAAGAAAGATTGGGGCAGAGTTAAGGTAAAATCAGTCATTATATTATACAAATGAGATGCAGAGGAAGAATAGACATAGAGGCATTAGAGGGAGAAGGAGGGCTCATAGTTCTAAAAACCTACTCACAGGAATGGGTTAAATAGGCAACACTACATAGATACCACTAAGCGTATATTACCCTCCAAAATCTATAAAGAAATAAGGGGAAAGGGATGGACAGATGGGAAAGCAAAGGAAGAAGATAAGGGAGGGATCCATGGGTAAGGGGAAGTTAAATAATAGCAAGGGTAAGGAGGGGAAAAAAATGTGGAACACAAGGTCTTGTAGGAGTGAGTGTCAAAAACTAATCTTTGCATATATTTTGAAAATAAAAATCTATTATTAAAAAAAATTTTTTAAAGAAAAAAATTACTAAATCTAGAGATACTCAAAAATCTCTTAGAAAAGTTATGTCATAACAACTTCAACAGGGAAAAATTGATTTTTGACAATAATTATATTTTAAAAACCTCTTTTGGAGTTTCTTTAGCAATATAAAGAAATATTATTTTCCTCTAAAGCCCTTTCCAGACTCCTGGGAAAAGGACCCTGAATAGGTGAGTGATATTTAGGACAAAGGAACAAAAAGGTTTTTCTTAGGGAAATAGATTAATGAGATAACAAACCTTTCAACCAAGAATAATTCCAGTCCAGTTTACCCTAGAAATGCTTTGGCTATTGGCCCAATCTCTTCTAGTGACTGGCAGGCAAGCACTCACCCTTTTCCACAGAAAAAGGATTAAGATAGCCATGGAAGGGAGGAGGAGGTTTAACTCCAGAAGTGGTCCAGGAATAATGGGACCATGATTTGGTGAATTAATCTGTTAAATAAATAATGATGATTAATCAGTTGTAGATAGTTAACCCTGACAATATGTTAAGATATCTTTTCCTTATTCAAAATTCCTATAAATGTTATAAGAAATTTCCTAGAAATCATGTTCTAGGCCACTGGAGGCATGAGGAATTATGCCAACTTGGACATCTCTTTCTCTACAAACTATTAATGTCTTGCATTATTAAATAGATATGATACTAACAGAAGAACCTAAATTGCAGAATACACTATTAATATTAATATTTTTTCCTTGATAACATGAAAACTAGAATAAATGAAGCAAAAAAAAATTTTTTTTTTAATCTACTGAGGAATTTATAAGAATTCAAGTCATTCTCCAATTGATAAATGGTCAAAGGAGATGAAGACAATTTTCAGATGAAGAAATTAAAATCATTTCTAGTCATATAAAATATACCCTAAATCACTATTAATCAGAGAAATGCAAATTAAGACAACTCTGAAATACCACTACACACCTCTCAGATTGACTAAGATGACAGGAAAAGATAATGCGGAATGTTGGAGGGGATGTGGGAAAATTGGGACACTGATGCGTCGTTGGTGGAGTTGTGAAATGATCCAACCATTCTGGAGAACAGTTTGGAACTATGCTCAAAAAGTCATCAAATTGCATACTCTTTGACCCAGCAGTGTTCTACTGGGCTTATATCCCAGAGAGATATTAAAGGAGGGAAAGGGACCCACATGTGCAAAAATGCTTGAGGCAGCCCTTTTTATAGTGGCTAGAAACTGGAAACTGAGTGGATGCCCATCAGTCAGAGAATGGCTGAATAAGTTATGGCATATGAATGTTATGGAATATTATTGTTCTATAAGAGACAATCAGCAGGATGAATACAGAGAGGCTTGGAGAGACTGAGCATACTGAGTGAAATGAGCAGAAACAGGAGATCATTGTCCATCAATATTATACAATGATCAATTCTGATGAATGTGACTCTTTCAACAATGAGATGGCCAATGCCAATTCCAATGATCTTGTGATGAAGAGAGTCATCTACATGCAGAGAGAGGACTGTGGGAACTGAATGTAAATCAAAACATAACATTCTCAATTTTTTTTGTTGTTGTTGTTCGCTTGCATATTGTTTTCTTACTCATTTATTTTCCTTTTTGATCTGATTTTTCTTGTGTAGGAAAAGGATTGTATAAATATCTTTACATATATTGGATTTAACATATTTTAACATGTATAACATATATTGGATTGTTTGCTATCTAGGGGAGGGGGGAGAGGGAAGGAGGGGAAAATCTGAAACACAAAGCTATGCAAGGTTCAAAAAAAAAAAAAAAAGGTATTGAGGAAAGATTTAGGAGAATAGCTAAAAAGAGAAAGTGGCAAACCTTGCTGGAGAAAGAGTCCCTAAAAACTAGAATAGAGCAAATAGAAACTGGTGACTCCATGAGACAAAATCCAAAATTGAAAAAATAGAGATAAAGAGGAGCTGAAACAGAACCTTAGCAAAAAGATAAAGAGGATGAAGAAAGACACAAGTGAGAGAGAGAAACCAGCAGAGTATAGCATCAAAGACGATAATGGTATGTTGCAGTAAATCATATCATACGCCACAGACAAGTCAAGAAGAATAAGGACCTGCCAAAAAAACACAATAACAGCTAGCATTTATATAATGTTTTACATATATCATTTGATCATTATAACAACCTTGGAAGATGCCACATGCACACTACAGAGTTATTGTGTTCAGACCACTGTAATAAAGTGAATATCATAATAAAAAGAGACACAAATTTGTTTTCAGTGGTATTTAAAAATTATGTTTACATTATATTGCAAATATAAAATAGCATGTCTAAAAAATATGTGCAAAAGTTTTGTTTTTTTTTTTAAAGTACACACCTTCATTTAAAAATACTTAACTGCTAAATAAAAATTGCTAAGCATTATTTGAGCTTTAAGTGAGTCATAATATTTTTACTGGTGGAAGGTCTGGCCTTGATGCTGATTGACAGGAATGATGGTTGCTAAAAGTTGGGGTAGCTATGACAATTTCTTTAAATAAGACAGCAGTGAAATTTGCCATACTGACTCTTCCTTTCACTCAGAGGCCAATGTAAAGTCATTAATTAGCCTGATTTCAATATGGGTGTGACTGGGAGAAAAGGGAAACCAAATGAGAGTTAAAAGGTGGAAAAAAGCAGTGATGGCTGATCACTTCTCTGCTGGAGCAGTCAGAACACACACGACATTTATTAAGTTTGAGCATGGTGCATGATCCAAAAAATTACAAAAGAAACATGAAAGATTATTGATCACATAACATATAACAAGAATGAAAAAATAGAAATCTCCTAAGAATTACCAAAAGGTGACATGGAGACACAAGGTGAGCAGAAGCTGTTGGGAAAATGGCACCAAGACTTGTTCAACAGCAGATTACCACAAACATTATAACTGTGAAGTACTCAATAAAGCAAAGTGCAATAAAATGAGGCATTTCTATATATTTCTTCCTCATTTTACAAAGTTTGCCTAGGGTCATACAGCTAGTAACTGTCTGAGATTTGAACTCAGTTCTTCCTAATTCTAATTTTAGCACTCTGTCCATTCAGATATCTAATTTTATTGGGTTTGGTGATAAAATACCCATTAATGGCCTTATAAAGAATTGTTACACAAAATTGTTATAAAGTCAAATCAGATTTTTTAAAAGTGGAAAAGAGGGACAGCTAGGTGGTGCAGTGGATAGAGCACCAGCCTTGAATTCAGGAGGACCCGTGTTCAAATGTGCTCTCAGACACTTAACACTTCCTAGCTGTGTGACCCTGGGCAAGTCACTTAACCCCAGCCTCAGGGAAAAAAAAAAAAAAAGTAGAAAAGTAGGGATGAAGTGGGAAAAAGGGAGAAAGAAGGAGAAGGAAGAGGAGGAGGAGAGAATATGAAAAATATTATTTGGCCATACCATCTCTAAGAAAATCAATGAGTCAGTCATAGGAAGATCAGCAAGTAATAAATTCTACCCCCTTTTTTATATACCTGGATGACTTTTTAAATGTAGGGTAGGAGCAGCTAAATGATGCAATAGAGAGCATCTGCCTACAGTCAAGAGGACCTAAGTTCAAATTTGACCTCAGACACTTGACACATTAGCTGTGTGACGCTGGGCAAGTCTTTTAACCTTGATTGCTTCAGAAAAAAAAAATGTAGGATAACAAGAATGAGGGAATTTTTGGTCAACACTGGCTGTCTGGTCACTGAATAACATCAGAAAAACTATCTATAGAAAATAGAGAAAACAGCTGTGGTTGGACTTACTGCTTACAGCTATTTAGGTCTTTGTTTTCCTTCCAGGGTACACATGTTAAGTCAGTAGAGTGAACTATCCAAGGTCTCAGGAAGTACTGGTTATGGTGGATGTGACAGGGAGGGGGAGAGAGGAGAATCAAGATGTGAGAACTGGGGGATGAGAATGGTTAGAAGTATGGGGAGAGGCACTAAGATTGCACAAAAAAGATGTAAATATAGGGATAATATTTAAGTATGAGGATCACTGAAAAGAGAAGGGGAAATAAGAAGTGAATATTATAAAGTCATGTTCTTAAAAGTTTGAGTGAAAAGAGAACTGAAAAATAAAGGTGATTTAAAATCCTTAAGCTTTGGAAAACTCAGAAGGAAAAGCACCAAAATTAAAAAGTTGCAATAATCATTAGCAATATATTCTCAAATTTTAGTATTAATGTAGATGGAAAGATGAAGCAGACCTGGCCCTTACTTAAGATCTCTGAACCTGGTTAGGATTACTTCTTTTTTTTTTTTTAATTTTTATTTTATTTTATAATTATAACTTTTTTTGACAGTACATATGCATGGGTAATTTTTTACAACATTATCCCTTGCACTTACTTCTATTCAGATTTTTTCCCTTCCTCCCCCAACCCCCTCCCCCAGATGGCAGGCAGTCTTGTACATGTTAAATATATTACAGTATATTCTAGATACAATATATGTGTGTAGAACCGAATTTTTTGTTGCACAGGAAGAATTGGATTCAGAAGGTAAAAATAACAGTTTACACTCATTTCCCAGTGTTCCTTTTCTGGATGTAGCTGGTTCTGTCCCATCATTGATCAATTGGAATTGGATTAGCTCTTCTCTATGTTGAAGATATCCACTTCCATCAGAATACATCCTCGTACAGTATCATTGTTGAAGTGTATAATGATCTTCTGGTTCTGCTCGTTTCACTCAGCATCAGTTGATGTAAGTCTCTCCAAGCCTCTCTGTATTTCTCCTGTTGGTCATTTCTTATAGAACAATAATATTCCATAACATTCATATACCATAGTTTACCCAACCATTCTCCAATTGTCCAATTGATGGATATCCATTCATCTTCCAAGGATTACTTCTTAGAACATCAATTTCTTCATTTATTGAATAAGGGTAATAAAAACAGGTATGTGTACACTGGATAAAGCACTGAACTCACCACCTCAGAGTTGACTGTATAATCCCTTGGCAAATCACTTGACCTCCCTGTATCTCAGCTTTTTCATCTGTAAAATGGGTTTAAGAATAGTAGCTATTCCCTTCTCTCACCATAATGGTTGTGAGGATAAAATGAAATATTTTTGTAAAGCACTTTGCAAATCCTGAAGTACTGTATGAATGCTATTATCATTATTTTACAAAGATCATTATAAGGAAGTATTTGACCTTAAAGTTCTGCTGAAATGTGAATTAATCCAATAATGCTGGTGATATATAAGGATGATAATAAAATAATTGGCATACCAGGAGAAAAATAAGCTCTCTCCCTCCATATTGTACAAATTTAAACTGAAAATAGAAAATCAAAATTGATTTCGAACTTCAATCTTCTCTTTCATTCATAGTATCTTACAATCCATGATTAAAGTAACAACCTTATAAGGTACTATTATTATTTCCATTTTACAGATGAGGGAACTGAATCTGAAAAGGGATAAGTAAGCATCTCTTGCTAGTATGTAGTCCTTTGCATGTCTGTCTCTGCCAGCAGCTCCTTGAAGAGCAGGGACAGTTTTTTTGGTTTTCTTTGCAATCCTTCAGAGAGCTTGATAAAAGCTCATTGATTATCCCTAATCCCCCTGAACATTTGCATTTGTCCATGATTTGCCTTATAGTCCATACCAAAAGAACCCAGTTAGAACCTATCAGCATTTCAGAGATAACACCTACAGATATAGACTTATTTCCAACATGCACATTACACAGAGAAAGATGGTAGATATGCATATAGAAGTGAGCCCTAAGGTCATAATAGAGATGTAAGCTCTGAGATCCCTTCCAGTTCTAAAAGCAGGTTCTTCTTATTATCTATGTATCTATGTATCTAGTTTGGGCAGTCACCTGGATGTCAGGTGGCTAAAGCATGATAAGAAAACCTATGTTCAAATCTAGCCCCATATAAGAGCTAGATGGGTGACCTCTTTTGTTCTCAGTTTCTTCATCTGTAAAACATGGACAATAACCATATTTATCTTCCAGAGTTGTTGGAGAGGTGTTTTGCAAACATTAACATGCCCTATAAATGGGATTATAATTAGTTATATGTATTTATTGGTTTATATATATTATATGTAACAGGATCTAGATTTCATCGGGTCAGGAGCTCCAAGTAAGGAATTTCTTGTTCTAATTACATTTTCTCTCAATTTACTGTTTCAGAACATTGCTGGGGGGCACTGAGTACCCAGAGGAGGTTAAATTTGAATCCAGACCTTTAGGACTAATACTGGTTCTCTATTCACTAAGCCACTCAGTTTCTCTGTTTAATATAGAAGGCTTAAAAATATTAAAGTAGATGAAACCTTGAGAAGAAAGGAGCAAGGAATAAAGATAAACATAAACTTGGGAAGATAGGGGGAAAAGGCTATTTATATTTAACCTTTCAATTATTTTAAGCTGTTCCCCTCATCTACCTATGGAGTTATGCAAATTTTTCTCTGGGTTATACTTAGAGGAAATCTTTTGATTGAAATTGGTATTCTTTTCATACATAAAGGGGGGAACCACCTACTTAGATGCGGAGTATAAAATCGTTAAGCTAGAATACACAGCAGGATATGCCTTATTGGGCATGAATGTGCCAATGATTGCTTTGTCCTTGTCAAGTCTTTACTGTAATTATACATCTTCTTAGCGATTTCAATGGAAATGAAGCTCTGAGGGGTTCTTAAGGAAGAGATGCACAAACCACAGAGCAAATCTCTTTGACTCAGATTGGTAAAAGCCAGGTAACTTGGGACTCCCCTCAGCTTGATTCCTGGAGAATAAAAAGAAAAGCATCTAAAATAAATCTCCTTTTTAGGGAGGCCTTTAAAAACCTTCAAAAGCAGACAAGGCTAAATTTACATCTCTTACCTCCACAAGCTACCATCTTTTCTTATAAAAACCCAACTTTGAGGTTCATTAAAAATGAACTGGGGAAAATGTGGTTACTGCAATATTAGGGTGAGCTTACAAATGTAAGCAAGAAAATATTTAATTACAGTTAAGCAAAAAAAGAAAAAAGAGAGAGAGAGAGAGAGAGAGAGAGAGAGAGAGAGAGAGAGAGAGAGAGAGAGAGAAAGAGAGAGAGAGAGAGAAAGGATCAATGCTATAATGTAAAAACTATACTGTAAGTGCCCAGAATTTATAGTACATCTTATATTGTCCACCTACTAAAACTGGTGGTGCAAGGTGGAGTGTTGAGCTTGGAGTCAGAAGAGCAGACACTACTAGCTGTGTGGCCCCAATCATGCCATTTTACCTTTTTGCCTCAGTTTCCTCCACTGTATAATGAACATGATCACTGTAATTTACCTAACCTCTGATGGAGTAGTTCTCTCCCTTCCAGATTTCACACAATGCTATATCTACAGAAGAAAGTATGCTGTATTGGAAGAAGAAAAGGAAGATCTGACCTTGAATTTCCATTCTACTACTTATTATGTGCCACTATGGCAAATCACATCATGCTTCATTTTCCTAATCTTTAAAATGAAGGGCTTGATCTTGATGAATAGTTCTTTTTTTTTTTTATGTTAAACATAGTAGAAATATATGTTAAATCCAACAAATGCACACATATTTGTACAATTATCTTGCTGCACAGAAAAATAAAATTAAACAGGAAAAAAATGAGAAAGAAAATAAAATTCAAGTAACCACAACAAAAAAGCGTTTAATTGCTATATTGTGAACCACACTCAGTTTCCACAGGCCTCTCTCTAGATGTAGATAGCTCTTTTCATCACAAGATCATTGGAACTGGCCTGAATCTTCTCATTGTGGAAGATGGCCATGTCCATCAGAATTGATCATCATATAGTTTTGTTGTTGAAGTATACAATGATCTCCTAGTTCTGCTCATTTCACTCAGCATCAGTTTATGTGAGTCTCTCCAGGCCTTTCAGAAATCATCCTGTTGGTCATTTCTTACAGAACAATAATATTCCATGACATTCATATACCACAACTTATGCAGCCCTTCCCCAAATGATGGACATTCACTCAGTTTCCAGTTTCTTTCTACTACAAAAAAGTACTGCTACAACAAACATTTTTTGCACATGTGGGTCCCTTTCCCTCCTTTTAGGTCTCTTTGGGACATAAGCCCAGTAGAAACACTTCTGGATCAAAGGGCACACAGAATTTAATAACTTTTTGGGTATATTCCAAATTGCTCTCCAGAATGGTTGGATACATTCACAACTCCACCAACAATGTATTAGTGTCTCAGGTTTCCCAAATCCCTCCAACATACATTATTGTCTTTTCCTGTCATCTTAGCCAATCTGAGATGTGTATAGTAGTATCTCACAGTTGTCTCAATTTGCATTTCTCTGAACAATAGTTTTTTTGGAGCACCTTTTCATGACTATAAATGGTTTCAGTTTCTTCATCTGAAAATTGTCTCTTCATATCCTCTGACCATTTTAATGAATAGTTGTTAACCTGGGTTCTATGAATTTTTTATATGTGTGTATGTGTGTGTAACTCTTATATAATATAAAATATAACTAATATAATTGATTTCTTTTGTGTTTCTTTCCTTTCTTTCCTATGTCTTTTATTTTGTGCATTCAAAGACATTCTCAGACATGGTCCATTGGCTTTATCAGACATTGTCAAAGGGGAATGTTCCACAAAGACATGATCTCTAAGCTTCTTTTTAGGTCTGTGAGCCGATAAAACTCTGTGGCCTTTATTCAAAGTTGTTAAAATGTAAACCCTATGTGGAAAAGTCTGCTTTTCTTTTGTGCTTGCAAACTCCTTTGCTTTGGACAATGCCCAGCAGACACTAGGCATTTCATAAATGCTAACTGATAGACTGAAGTCTCATAGACTTTTCACCTTTAGGTCTAAAAAGCTGCATAGAGAACTTGATCAACTTGACTTTTTCAGCTGAACAAAAGTACCTTATCCTTGACTAGGTTAATGGCAGAGCAGCTCCCCAAGCAATCCAGTGGCATCACAAGCTTAGAAATGACAGATGCACAGTTTACCAATATCCAATAATATCCAGTCTTCTCTGTTTGTTCCTTTTATCTAATGGCACAAAAATATCCCTTAGAAAATTTCTGTAGGGAAATTACAGGAATAGGATTATGAGAAATGTCATTATATCTGTTTTTAGCCAAGCAGGAAAGAAAAATACACACATACAAATGAAATGAGTATTCATAACTACCATCAAACATGCATTTCCCAATTGTGTTATCAAAGAATTTAGAATAAAAATGAAATAGCGTTTTAATATCCTACATTTCTGTTTCTGTTGGAAAAACCCATTTGGTATGTTGAAGCATGGGGACCTTAACTGTTTATCCTCTGCATATATTAATCAGTTTGCCATTTACATTTATGCCTTTTATTTATATGTATATTTGTTTTTCTTATGAAAATCATAAAATATATTTTTCCCTCAAAAAGGCAACAATATCCTTACACATTGGGGTTTCCCTTGAGATTCTCAGCTCCCTTTTACATATTAAGAAGAAAAACAGTTTTCAAGAAAAGTTGATTATTAGATTTATTTGCTTTAAAAAAATCCATTTTCAAGCTTAAAAATGAATTAGAGTATAAAGAGAAATTACTTGGAAAAAGCTGACTGTCAAGTCTAGGTTTAAGTAACATATCTCTGCTACAGTTTACTTTTACAAAAGATGTGATCTATGAGATAATGCTGTATTAACTGAAAATTCTCAGGGAAAATGGTTTCCAGCCCTGAACCAATTTTGACATAAGCATTTTCAAATACAATAGAGTTAATAGAATATCATCAGTTTTCTGCCTCGTGATAATAAAAATAACATCAGCAGCACAGTAGATAAATTCTGTTTGCATCATCTGCAAAATGGGGATAATAATACCACCTACCTCAAAGACCTGTGAAGATTAAATGAGAAAATATTTGTAAAACACTCAATTCAGCGTCTAGCACATAGTACCAAATAAATGAAGGAAAGCTAAATTTCTGATAGAAGCTAATGAACATAAAGATGCAATTTTTTTTCACTATCCAAGTTCACAGAACCCAATCCCAACCCTATATAACCTGTAATCTAGTGATGGATGGACAGACTCCAAGGTGAAAAATCCCAGTTAATAGATCATTTGTATATTCCTACCTCTTTCAATTTTTTGATAATTTTCAATTTTATTGATGTTTTTTGTTTTCATATTAACATGCATTTATAGATTATATCCAATTTCTGAGAGATCTCTTATAACAGTTATAACTCTTATAACAGTTAAGTAAAATTAAATTTAAAATTAAACTAAAATTAAACTCATCTGAAAGTGTATATACATTTTACATCTATATGACAACCTCCTCTAAAAAAACAAACAAACAAAAGGAATCAAAATCTATTTTCTCTCCTTCCTACCTCTAATTCTATTGAAAAGGGGGAAAAAATTCTTGAAACAAACATGCATTCTATTTCCGTAACATTTTTCTAATAATATTTATATAGTCCACCTACTATATGTAAGACATTGTGCTAAGCACTTTACAAGTATTACCTCATTTTATATTCACTGCAGCTGTGGGAAATAGGTGTCATTATTATCCCTGTTTTACAGATGAAAAAATGAAGCCAGCAGGGGTTAAATGACTTGCTGTGGCTCAAACAGCTGATCAGTGTCTAGGGCCATATTTGAAGTTGAACTCTCTTGATTCCTGGCTCATTGTGTCTCTCCACCAGGTCACTCAGCTTCCTGTCCTAGGTGGGGGACCTAGAACACTGGAGCACAAAGAGGCTTTTCTAATATCACGGGAGCTAAAGGGAAGTACAAAGTTCAAAATTTCCCTTCTTTCTTTGACTTAACCACCTGATAAATATGATTTACTGGTTTTGTTGAGCTCAATCTTTTCTTTGTAATTCACCAGACTGGGGATGCAGTTCCACTAGGGCCATATAAGTTCCTGGGAAAACAGCCAGAAACTAAAGTCCACTGACTTAACTGTCTTTTTCTTTGAGTGTTTGACCATTAACTCATGGGTTTAAAAATAAGGACTTTTTTTCCTCTCTAATATTTAATTTTTCTACTATGGGCCCCTGTGTATTAATGAAGACTTACTTTCTACTGGATACTCTCTTCTCATACACTAAGGATTGGGTGCAAAATAGCAATAAAAATTGTGTATATGTGCACATACATGCATGCACTACATCACATTCGTGGGAACACATACTATGAGGTTGTGAAGGGTAGCTAGATAGAACATGGAATAGAGCACTGGGTTTTGAATCACAAAAGTTCCTGAGCTCAGATCTGGCCTCAGACACCAGCTGTGTGACCCTGGGCAAGTCACTTAATCCTGTTTGCCTCAATTTCGTCGTTTGTAAAATGAGCTGGAAGAAATGACAATTCACACTGGTAACTTAGCCAAGAAAATCTCAGATGGGCTCAAAAAAAGTTGGACTTAATCCTATTTACCTCAGTTTTTTTTTTTTTTTAATCTGTAAAATGAGCAGGAAGAGGAAATGGCAAACTACTCCAATATCTTTGCCAAGAAAGCCCCAAATGGGATTATAAAAAGTTAGATATAGCTGAAATGACTAAACAACAAAAGAGGCTGAAGGAGGGTGCTTGCCATTTATAGATCTGATGGAGAAATACAACCTACAACTTAGATAATTGGGGCTATATTTCATAATATTCTAGATATTAAGAGGTATGCTATGGCATAGTGGGGAAAACAAACAAACAAACAAATAAACCACTGATTCCTCATTTAGTCAGGAAACCTAGAATTTATTCCTGGTTCTGCAAATAATTTTGTGAGCATGGGCTAATTTCTCCATTTCTCTTAGCCTCCATTTTACCATCTGTTTAAAAAAATATATAAATATTGACCTAGATGATCTCTTAGGTTTTTTCCAATACTAAAAATAAGTGTCTGGCAAACAGTAGGTGCTCGATATAGTTTGGGGACCAGTTATGTGTTATCCCTTCCAAAGATTTTAACAGAAATGGAAAGTAAAACCGAGGAAGAGCCTACAGAACCACCCAGAACAAATCAAGTCCCACTTTCCCAGGAAAGACTTGAAAACACTTCTAAGAAATCATCATGTCGCACCATCCCCTTCTTCCACAAACCATTAAAAAAATGCTCCTCTAGACAAATTTACAGGAAGGGCAAAGCACTTTTAATTAATTATGTGACAGCAAAAATCAGGTATAAAACAATAGAGCTGGGGCAGCTAGATGGCTCAGTGGATAGAGCATTGGCCCTGAAGTCAGGAAGTCCTGAGTTCAAATCTGAAATCAGACATTTAATACTTCCTAGCTATGTGACCCTGGGCAAATCATTTAACTTCAATTGCCTCAGCCAAAAGAGGGGGAAAAAAAAAAAAAGCTTTTTCTCTCCCTCCCCTACTTCCACTCAGAAAAGTTTTTACTCCAAATTCTCTTCTCAGCATGTATGTGACTCTGGGTCCTCAAGGCTATGCCAGTGGAGTGTAAGGTCTGTCCAACTGGAAGGATATTGCATATGGGTTCTATGGCAGACTATGAACCCCATCTCTAAGCACCAGGTTAATTAAGCTCCAAGGCTTATCACTGGAAAGGCATCCCCTAGTGATGAATTATTTAGCCACAGCAAAATACAGTCAACATCTACTAAGGCTTGAAAATGCTGTCCTGAATATTTTAAGGTGCTGAAATATGAAGTCCTCAAGAAGCATTTATTAAACTCCTACTATATGCTAAATCCTGGTGATAATGTGAAAAGCAGCACCTGAATTCAAGGAATTCACAGTCTAATGGAGAGAAAGGAAAGAAGTAACTGATTAGTCACTAATTAAACTCGTTTTTCGATTATAGACATCAAAATGTGAAAAAATTTAAGTGATCTGGCTGGGATTGATCCTGCTGCAATCATGCAATGTTAGTGAATGGTAGAGCATGGATTAGACCCTAAATTGGTGCTCTTAGATGAAATGCTAAGTCTCGTGATATTCAATAACATATTTATGAAATTCATGGATAAGAATGCAAACTATAAGGGGTAAGAATTAAATTTAAATAGTCAAAAGATTAGCATTAAAATGACAGAAATATAGATAAAGGACACTAATGAATTTGCTAATTAGGCCCTTTGCTACACATACATAGCAATACTCCAATGGACAGGTAATCGCATCTAATTGGTTATTTCCTCCAACAATGCAGATCAAGTCCTCCATTCTCATTCCCATCTTTTCACTAATCTTCTATAGAGGGTTCATCTAGTGTGGAAGAGACCTTTCGGGTGTGCTTCTGAAACTGACTGGATATCATCGGAGCTTGGTGGCTCACCATTGGTCATCATCCCTCATTCTGTTAAAAGCTAACTCTTAACGTGGGGGAGATTTGATCTGCAATACCTAAACTTATTATTTATTGTGATTTAGTCCGAGGGTGTCTTCCCAACAAGTCTATCTGTTATAGCAGAAAGTGTGGAAAGTGGCCCAGCTAATAGGAAAAAGAAATAACTGAAATATTCAAATCACTTCAAAGCTACTTCTGTCACAAAACCTTTTCCCAGAGAGGTTGGGAAATTAAAAACTATCTTCCTTTACTTCCCCAGATCATTCAGGTCAAGGTATACAAGCAGAATGATATATTTAGATAGAAGACAAATAGCCATAAAGGGAGATAAATGATTTATGGTTTGGAGAACAAATAGATTCAATAATTAGTCCCTGAATAATTGATTAATCAGGCTCCTAAGTGGTCATTTCTGCAAACATTCTAATTGGTAATAAAATTAATTCAGAGATTTCCCTAACTCCAAAAGATAAGTGGGCATACAGGTATATTCCAATGGAAGAAAACTTACTTTACAAAAGTGTACACTTAAGAAATTGGGACTAAATTGAAATATCCATGAGTGAAAGTGGCTGCCACAGACAAGAGAATCTCTTTCAGATACTATAAATAAGAGCTCCTCAATCTTTTCCTTTCAGATTATGCTTATAAATTTCTATATTTGATACAGTAAATTTGGAGAAGTGCTATAAATAAAAGATGTACTATGTCTGATAATGAAAAGTAGTACAGGATGAGGGGGGGTTCAAATTAGAAGTCCCAATTGTGTCCACCTTAAGATGGTAGGAGTAAAGATAAAGATCGACAGGGGAAGAACAAATTATCCACTATGAAGGTATACAGGTATTATATCTTTGAAGGTAATGCAGATGGGAAAGAAGGTACAAGAAAGTTTACTACAACACAGCAATAATATCTGAATTTTTATTTCTAAGGATCCTTACAACTCTTAGAAATGAGATAGGACTTAAGCTGTGAATTGAATGAAAGGTCATATTTATACAGGTGAAAAGAATGAGAAAGAGCATTTCAGACACTGAGGACAGCATGAAGAAAAATATAGGTATGGGTGTGGCATTTTTAAGAACAATTTGCAGCTTCTCAAGGTGGGAAATAAAGTGAAGGTTCAGCACTGTACTGGGTACTATGCGGGATACAAAAATACAGTAAGCCTGGTCCTCAAGCAATTTTTTAACTGGTTAAGGAAAATTAGAGTAATTAGAATCAAATCTTAATATGCATTGTACTGACAATAAGTGTGATATGGAATACTATATATATATTGTACCCCTAAGTATAATAATGGATATGTTACCCTATAGTTTTGTTTCAATTCAATTTTGTCATTTGTAATTTTTAGATTAGTAGTTGGTATAGTGATTGTCTTAAACATTAAACTTGACATATGTAAGAGCTATCAGGACTCTATTCTGTTCAATTCATATTACATCAGTAGTACTTTGTAAATCAAAGTAGATTTTCTACCCCAGTGCACAGTAGTATGGCTATAATATCTTGCCCCATTAAATGGTGCTTTGTATTATATAAGATACTGGGGAAAAAGAAAAGAAAAGAGAAGGGAGAGACCAAATTATAATTTAAATAAATGAAATTTCAAGAACTAGATGTGTCCTGAAAGACAGGGAGCTTGCTTGTTTAGGCTGTTACCCCTTGTGATACTTTCTTTTATTCTCTACAAAAATTTAGATGGATGTCAAATTGCCCAGCATACCACTGAGTTAGTTCCTTCATTCAAAATGTTGAGCCACTGGGCAGCTTCTCATTCACATGGCTTTCAAGTAACTGTAGTAGAGAAAGATTGGATAAAGATGGATTTCCCAGTGAGTCAGCTCTAAAAAAGGAACAGATTAATACTGCTTTAAGCTTCAGATCCACATATTCATGAAAGGTATAAATTAATGCAAATAGTAGGTTTGCAAATAATGCAGGCTGATTTTTTAAAAAAAGAATTGCTATTAAATTTCAACAAAGCAGAGAAAAAAAAGTCCATAGAGGTAGTGATACGTTCAAGAGGAGAAGTAAAAAGAAAATACATTCTTTTCAAAACTCCAATTTTTGCTTTCACTTGCCAATCTATAAGGTTCCAACAGTACCCGTTCAAAGATGTCAATTCAACATGGACATTAAGCTAATGAACTTGTCACATAAGAGTATGATTTTTTTTTTATTTTTAAAAATCTGAGTCGGGACAGCTAGGTGGCGCAGTGGGTAGAGCACCAGCCCTGAAGTCAGGAGTACCTGAGTTCAAATCTGATCTCAGATACTTATTAGCTGAGTGACTCTGGGCAAGTCACTTAACCCCATTGCCTCAGCAAAAAAAAAAAAAAATCTGAGTCAAGAACTAAACTAGTACATGGTTTCTAAACGTCTATACCTTGTTTTTGGAAAACATAATATACAAAGGTGGGGGAAGAAACCAAACAAGTAGTCAAAAATGGACAACTCCACCTCTACATAGAAGAGTAGGACTGAATTGATCAAAGATTATAGATTTAGAGGTAAAAGGGATCTTAGAGACCAGTTCCTCTAGCTCCCTTTTTTGGTAGATGAGGAATCAAGAGGCTCAGAGAGGTTTCCACATTTACACAGCAAGGATTTGATTCCAGGTTTTCGTTACTTTAAGTTCAGCACTTGGTGATGCTGATGGTCTCATCAATTTCAAGTATCCCCATCATCTATCATAACTTTTAAAGGGACACAAATGGAATGAACAAAGTTCTACATCAAATTACAACCTCTTTATTCAAGGATGATGCAAATCTAGCATTTATTTTGTAATCTATTAAAAATAGAAGGACAATACCAAAAGGGTAGAACACATGCAGGCTCTGTACACATGCACATGCAAACACAAAAGAGAGCCTTTTATGGGATCTTGTTGCATGAGGATTGCTAATGTTAGTTTATAAATCTGGTCTTAATCTATTTAGTGGCTCTCCATATGTAGGTGGTCCTCAGACCCACAGGCACACAGTTGCAATTGCTAGGACTAATCTTGAGATAGGAACTGTTGTTATGTCTCAAAAGAAGTCTTCAAGAATCCAAGGTCACCTCTAAGCCAAGAAGAAGCATTTGAACAGGACTTATGGGAAGAAATGAAAGCTGACTTCAGATATTTAAAAGGCAGTTTCATGGAAGAGGAATTAGACATGATTCTATTTAGCCACAGAACCAGGAACAATGGGACAGCAGTGGGGAAGAAGAAAACATAGGCTTTATGTAAGGAAAAATTCACTTGCCATGCAATCCCAGAATATATGACTACTTTGGGAAGAAGTTGGCTTCTTCTCCCTTGAGGTTTTTTAATGCAGTTTGAATGTTCACTAGATGGGAATGTCACAAAGAGGGAATGTCACAGGATGGACTGGATGAGGTCTCTTTCAACTCTAACACACTGGGATTTTAATGAATGCTTATCCATATATATATAAATAAATAAATGAATGAATATGTGTGTGTGTATATGTATATATATATACATATACACACACACACATATTCATTCATTTATTTATTTATTTAACTATCCACAAAAGCTTCCCATACAAAGAAAAGGAAGGGAAGAGAAATACTTCAATCAATAAATACTTAAAAGTAGATATAAGGCAAGCTTTTTTGCTTCATCTTTGAATAAAGAGGTTATAATTTGACAGAAAAAACAATTTTTGTCTTTGGGCATGCAGTTTTCACAGTTAAACTTGTACCTGTGGAAATCTTGTGATCATTCAAGAGATATGGTTTTCTGATGAAGTAAACATTGGGGATAATTATGTCAGGAAATGAGAGCTTAACACAGTTTTGGGGAGGAACAGTAACTTGTTAGATTTCAAAATTTCAAAGTGTTGCAACATCAGTAAGTTGGTTACCAACTACTAAATAAATTAATCTATTAGTTATAGAGGCATGAAGATAAAAACCGGATAAGCTTATAAAAAAAATAAAGTTAATGCCCAGAAAGCACTAAATGATACATAACAGTAATGTACCAGCTAGTACTTAAACTATATATATATATATATATATATATATACACACACATAAAGAATAAAAATGCCACAAATATAAATCCCCAGTAATGGAAATTACACTAAAGTAAAACGAGGCTATTTCACAGCAAGATTTATTAATACATCCAAAAGAAAGAAAGAAAAATCATTTTGTCACACTATATACAGATAATACATACAGTGTTTTATACACATATTACATCAGTTTTTACACAAGAAAAATATACATAAAAATGTAAACTTTTGTATACAAAAACCCTTAAACAAATTAAACAAGGACCAGATAACAAAAGGAGACCAATCCATTATTATTTCATCAAATTTTTTTTTTAAATGGTCATACAGTACATTCATTGAGATATATATGGAAAATGTGAGCCAAGTCTTCTTGTTTAAAGGGAAAATACAAACCGGAAGCCTCCCTGCTCCTAAAATGTGGTCCTCCAGCACACCTGCTTTAAGCCACTGGTATGAATTTTGATCAGAACTGGGGGCTCTGGCCAAAAACCATTTCTCTCCTCATCTTGCTCCCACACATTATTTCAAAGCGCTCTCTGCAGAAACAAATGACATCGGGTTTGTGTGCACACTAACTAAACTTTCAGCCACTACTAATACAGAGGAGAATTAAAGTTTGTATGTTCCCTTTAAGCAATTATTATTTTTCTGGGGGGTTTTGTGAGCATTTTCAATATATGGCATGTTAGCAGATTTTGTGTGCCAAGGTGAAAGGGGACAATGAGAAAGAAGGATTGAGGGAAAGGACTGCTAGTCCTTGCTACCGTGTAGCTACTTTAAAAGAAAGAAAGAAAGAAAGAAAGAAAGAAAGAAAGAAAGAAAGAAAGAAAGAAAGAAAGAAAGAAAGAAAGAAAGAAAGAAAGAAAGAAAGAAAGAAAGAAAGAAAGAAAGAAAGAAAGAAAGAAAGAAAGAAAGAAAGAAAGAAAGAAAGAAAGAAAGAAAGAAAGAAAGAAAGAAAGAAAGAAAGAAAGAAAGAAAGAAAGAAAGAAAGAAAGAAAGAAAGAAAGAAAGAAAGAAAGAAAGAAAGAAAGAAAGAAAGAAAGAAAGAAAGAAAGAAAGAAAGAAAGAAAGAAAGAAAGAAAGAAAGAAAGAAAGAAAGAAAGAAAGAAAGAAAGAAAGAAAGAAAGAAAGAAAGAAAGAAAGAAAGAAAGAAAGAAAGAAAGAAAGAAAGAAAGAAAGAAAGAAAGAAAGAAAGAAAGAAAGAAAGAAAGAAAGAAAGAAAATGAAAGTGTGCAAGCTGTCATTCCAGGCGTGCTGCCTCCTACTGCCTTCCCCACTGCAACTGGTTCATATTCTATAGCATTCTAGCAGCTCAACAACTCCCATGAGGTTTTTTGTTGTAAGGCTGCTTCTTATATCTGGTTGTGGCTAGGCTAACTTTTCAAATGACAGAAACACAAACCTCTCTCGGACAGTCATAAGGAATACTCTCAAATCCACAGCTTTCTGTAGCATCTTGAAATTTACGATTGTCCATCTACCTTTTTCTGTTACGTCTTGAGGAGATAATCTGTTCTGCCATTCAATCACAAAATCAAACAGCAATTAAAGGAGTTTTCTTAATATTCTTGCAATCAGCATGATAAATCACTGAAAAACACTTGAGGCTGTAGGTCTAATGAAGAATTAGGCCTATGTCCAGTATGAACAGTCTTAAAATTCCTTTAACAGAATTCTTAGTGAAGATAACTTGTAATTAAATAAGTGAAAGGCTCGCTTCAGACAGCTTCATGAGAAATCCACACTCTCTTAAGGTGTACTTTGAGCAAGGCTAGGTAACAATGAGGTGATATTTTCTCCCTGCAGCAGGAGGAGATTATTTAACTCTCCTCAGTCAAATCAATTTTAGTTATCATTATATATTAATGAAATAAACAGGCAACCAATGGTGGACCACTATTGATCTAGGGGATAGTAGACAAAGTGTACTAAAGGAAAGATTAGGGTATCTTTATAATTGAAATGACCAGACTGGTTGGAGCACATCTCTGTTTCAGAGACAGGAAAAACCATACAAGTTCTTCAAGTGCACCTCCAGCTCTCTCTCTCACTCCCTTTGAATAGATGACAACTTTTAGGAATGCTTCCCATATGATTTAATTTATAGCAACAACAGCAAGGAAACAAATAAAAAATAATAAATAAATAATTTCCCAATGACTTTAGATGATTTAAAATTTTAAAATGTTTTTTAAATAATTTTTTATAATGTTATATTTCTGACAATTTGTTACATACACCTGCCACTGCAGGGACAATATTCCAGGAGGGGCAGCATTTTGCTAAATGTAAAAGATTGCCGTCCAAAACTCATACATATACATGTGTATATACAGTATATCCACACTACTTATATACATATATTAATATACATATGCATGAGTATATATCAGGAGAACAATTATTCATTGCCTCTGAATATCTATATATTCACTCACATAATATATACTAAAGACATACTGTGTGAGTATATATGCTAGTATATGTACACATGCTCCAACATGTATATATACACTTTGTTTAGTGTGTGCATAAGAGTTTAGAAGGCACAATTATAAATGGATGTAAGTTTTCTATAAAACTGCAGCAAAGTTAAAACTCAACATCACTATTGTAAGAATATCAAAGGCCATATTGCCAAGAATTTATCACATAAGAATGAGATTTCACTAGAAAGAGATGAGAATTTAAAGAGCAATTATAACATGAATTAAGAATATGGGTTAGCCACAGATTTTTTAGCTGTCATTAAAAAAGTGAAAATGGAAAGTTAACTATAATGTGAACCAAAATTTTCAAATGCCAAATTAACAAGAGAATAAAGGAGGGAATAAACATGTATTCTCTACAGACACTAGTGTAACTTATAAAAACCTTTAACTGTTACAATTCTTACTCTTTCAGCAACAACTTCATAAAATTTTCTAGACAAAATTCCTAAAATGGTGGGACATTTTTTCAAATAAAACAGAATTTAAACCCACCTTTCGAAATCTGTGCAGTGTATGTTATTGAGACCTCAATTTTCTAGGAAACCTCTGAAATAAAGGCCTTTTTTTTAAAAGGAACAAACAACAGTGATATCAATGAAAGACAGGATGGTTAAACTAAATATTCTGGGCTAGAATGGAAGTGATTAAAGTGAGAGGAGATTTGAAGTTTTGCTTTTAAATGATGAAAGTGAACAACAGTTGGTGATGATGGTAATTAGGACCAGGGGAAATGGACAATAGAAATAATTTTTATAGGGCATCAATTGATTATAAACAGAAAAAAGACCAAGGGATTTCTATCCTAGAGAGTTATGGTGATGTGCCCTAGATAAGAATTTTATCTGGTTTACAGTTTGATCTAGAATCCCACCGCTGACATATTAATCTTTTTAACAAAGGCTATTTATCTATTATACACACACTTTTGGGGAAATATATGTATATAGTTCTATCTATATACACACATATACATACGTGTATATATAGATTTAGATTATACAAATGTATAAATAAACATAATACTTTTAATCTTTCCATTGACAAGGGCAAGTTTACATTCAGCAAAGTGCTACCACATCTGATATACACATCTCTGTACAAATATACATTAAAAGGGTCTTTTTCCCTCCATTGCTGAATGGGGAATTTATTTTGGTAAATCCCATCACAAACAACTGAAGGGAGAATGGCACCAGTACAAACTCTCTTCTTTCATTTGCATGCTTATGTACAAGAAATATGCAGGAAACAAATTTTCTAAAATCCACAGAGAGAGTGAACTTGGGAGATGCTGGAAAAGTACAACTGTAAAAAGAACCACATACAGAGCTTTTCTAGGTTTTGATTGCATTTAAGTAAATGTGGCTTCAAAATCAAATATTTGTGTTTTACAAGAAGCTGTTTTAAAAGATTTTTTAAATACATGATTTTCATTATTAAAAATATGAATGAGAAATTCAGTAACATCTATGGTTTTAATTACTTCAGACTGCTGGATATTACAGTGAAGTATAACAGAACAATGACTTTAAAAACCAAAATAAATAGGAATGTCTCATTTGAAGTTAACTCTTAGATAAAGTTCTAAGAGAAAGCATCATCATCTCCTTGGACAAAATACAGGAAATAAAATTGTCCTAAATCCAAAATGGATAACCCAGATGAGATAAAAATATGTTTAAAATAATTTAAACTTTCCCTAGCTTTGAAGCATAATGAAATGATCCCACCAACTCCTCAGGAAAACAAAGCAGTCACCTATGAAAACTGCATCCTTTAAAAAAAAATGCCAACCACAATACTTGTCAAATTGAAATAAGGGTGATGGACAATGTTTTCAAAGTTAGAGTATAAAGTAATTTACTATTAACTTAAAAATTTACAACGGATATCTGGTCCCACTACCCCACAATAAAATACAGATAACACTTCATTTCCTCTCTCTCATTAATTAAAAAAAAAAAAAAAAAAAAAAGAGGGGATAGAAGGGTGTCTTAGAGCCTGGTATTTCTCATGCCATTTTAAAAAAATGGAACACAATGCAAGTCAATCAAAAGATTTAAAATAAAAAGCACATGATATCAGAGCTAGCCTTTTAACAAAACATAATAAAGAATTTGGTGTATTTATACAATAGTGACAATGAGAAAATAAGTCCAATCCCCTCAACTAAATAAATCATATTTCTACAATACATTCCATCACCTTGTGTTGCTACTTTTCCCTATTTTACCTCACACACACATATACATCTCTCTTTTCTCTCTCTTTCTCTCTCTCTCACACACACACATACACACACACACACACACACACACACACACACACACACACACTCCCCCAATGCATATTTTTGCATGTGTGTAAAACACAAATACATACATGCACACAAGTAATTTAATTCTATTTTTAAGTCACAGTGGGAATTCCTTAGTGAGGAGGGGTAAAAAGTTCCTGAATAAGACACTGAGAACATCTAGATTTGACATTTTCTCTCTTTTTGATTTCCCAACTTACAGAATGAACTGTAAATTAAAGAATAAATCTATAGGAAAAAAAAAGAGGTCTTACAAACTTAGTTCACAATTCCAGCTACAGTAGTTGGAGTTTTTATTTGATCTATGTATTTCTATTTACCCTGTAACTAAGCTTCTAGCCGTCTTAAGTGTAAACCACGATCATTTACTAAAGAATGAAATACTCAAGAATTCTATGAGCAGTAATAAATGGGCTAAAAGATGTTCTACATTTTGTGGCTGCAGGATACCATTTTATTTTATATATCTGCAAGGTAGCAAAGAATAGCTATACACCTTGACACGGCAGAGATCCAGTGTAAAAAGGTGCTTCACTAGTTTGTTTTTCACCAAAAAAAAAAAAAAAAAAAAAAAAAAAAAAAAAAAAGCTCGTATATAATTTTATAGCTATTAAAACACATAGGAAACATAATTCATTACACTCAATACAGCTTTAGTATAAAACTTATAATTTATGAGGTGATGTTAATAGCATAAATTAATATACCTTTTTCTCTTAAAATCTACAATAAGTATTCTGAAAGCTCATTGGGGAAGGGAACTTTTAAATAAAACTTTTAAAGCTGAGCGTGATGGAAAAATATTCTGTATGCTGAAATTGAGATGAGAGCTCCAAGGAGAAAGCAAGAGTCCCTAGACAAGACACTGCGGACTATAAAACTCAATGTGTTTTCTCTTTCTTGCGCTCTCTTTGATGATATTCTACCTTTATTTTCTTTTAAAACTATTTAGGTTTTTGTTTTTTCTTTTTTTTTTTTTTTTATTTATTAAATTGCCCTTATTTCCACAAGGAATCCCTGAGACATACTCAAACTGTACAGTGAAAATAATCATCACTGTTCAGAGGAACTAGTTCAACCCATCCAAGCAGATGAAGATACTATCAACAAGTATCAAACTTTCCATCATTGCAGCATTGATCCATTGGAACCAACTGTACCTTAATGCTGAAGATTGGAGTCATTTCAGGGCAAATCAGTCTACTCCCAAAGTAAAAGCAATGGTGTGGCATTTAGCTGCATTGAAGCCTTCTGCACTGCATGTTGAAAATTTTCCATGGGGAACTCTGGGTGCATATAGAGCTTACTTCAGTGGTCCCCAGCTTTAAAAAAAAAAAAAAAGTGAAAGATGTTTCTTTACTCAGACCAGAATAAAGTATAGCTCATACACTATGTGTATGTGTTTCATTACTGAGAAGTGGGCAGAGGCAAGTAGGCAGAAGAGAAAGAAAAGAACTGTGCTGTCTTAAATAGATTATATATAGATTTCTAAGTTTTTCTCATATAGATTTTTATGTAGACTAAACTCTAGAAGATCAAAAAACATGTTAGACAAACTAGCCAAAATCCCCCAGGGATAGGAGATGATGGATAAAAAGCAAATGATGTCATAGTCTTCCTCCAAATTGCCATATAGAATATATTTCCTTCTACCAAATACAAGATTCGTAACACTTTATTATTAAAGATCTAAAGCAAGTGATACCACAAAAAGAAAAAGTGAGGAAAGCCAACAACCAAAAACAGTGAAAAGGTTTGCTGTTTAGAAAAAAAGCTCCCTGAAATCAATTCATATTCAGCATTCACTGACATAGCAACTGGCAATGAGAAGAAGACTCCATATTGCTATGTGTTTCTAAATTTTTTTTTCCTAAATAATATTTGGAGGAAAAACAAGAGCTACATGAACAAACTCAGCTCCTTTCCAGTATGCCAGTAAAAATCATCCATTGAGAGCTATTCTTTCCAAAATAGTCAGTTGTTTTTAACATGGATTTTCTCTTGGCCATGGGTTAAATCATGAGTTTCAATCTTATAAAATGTTACCCTACAGAAACGGTTACATGATTCTACTTCTATGTAGACTGACTGGGAGAAAGAGAATTGCTTCCAAATTGAAATAAAACATCTATTTTATTTCTGAGCTGTCACACATCTATGGTGTATGTGTGTGTATGTGTGTGTGTGCGCGCACACACATACACACACATACATACAAATAAAAACATTTGTTTAATATGATAGCTATTTGTTTTAGTCAGGAGAAAATTACTCCAAAAAGAATATACTGTTGGTCAGACATTCAATATAAATGTTTGATATAGGGAAACCTTTCCACTTATTCACAACTACTTACAAATTTTGAGGTGACTACAAAAGAATCTATCTGTATTATTCTGACTACCCTAAAACCCCAACCAACCTTTGGTGTAGTCTGAGGGGCCATGGAGAAGGGGCAGATACATATGACACTTGTTAAATGTGACTACATTTTCTTTTAAGGTATCCTTAGAAATGTCCACAAAACCCTAGGGTTCTGTAAACCACATTTAGAAAAGGACTGCACTTAAGGCCTTAAAATACACCAGATTTAAAACTTTTGGCATACTTCATTTACAAAGGAAGGGGCAAGAACTGGAGAAGAACAGGAGGAAGAAAAGATTATAGACATTAAAAGTTAAAAGAAAAAAAACAATTTAAATTAATTGCAAAATTACTCAACAATTAGTGTTGTAAATCTTCCTACCTGTCCTTTTTGCAAGCACTTTACACACATTTTACTCAAAATTGGCAGAAATAGCTATTGTTTTATTCCTGTCATCACTAATACTCCCTCTTAAATGTTGTTCAAGGATGAAAGGGAAGTTTCTAATAATGAAATACCTATGATTTTTGAATTACTATGATTATAATTTCTTATACACATGTGCCCAAAGTTGTAATTGCAATTTAGATGGCTGGTTGGTATCTTACTTAGTAAGAGAAATTCTTTGATATAAGTAATTATTCAAGAGGGAAACTGAAGGGATACCAATGTGCGGCAAATATTTAATTTTCTTACCTTTTAATGAATAAAACTTCCCTCTATGGATTAATGTAATCATAGGCTGAAAATGAGCTCAAATTTAGTGTCATTAAAGAAAACAATACTGATTGATTGATTATATTCTGAACTTTCTAGTTTGAGACTCACTGAATCTTTAAGTATGCAGTCAACTACATAAACATTTCTTCGGAAGAAATAAATTCCCTACAGAATTATTGGCTGAAGAAAAAAAAGCTGTTAGCTTTCTTGAGACTTAAACTATAAGCCATACCACCACCAAAAACAAAAAATAAAATAAAACAAATAAAAAACACACACAACACTTCTTATATGATCTCCATATTCACTACCTTTTTTTTTTTCCCAACAAATTATAATTTTCTCATGGAGGAGCATTTTATACATATGCCACATTGCTTGCTAACATGAAATTGCTCAGAAAAGTTATTTACAAGCAATTTTCCCACATGTGGTAGGTTACTCAAGAAAATAATCCTTCACTATATAACCTACGGAACAAATATTAGAAAATCCTTCCATTGCATAGTCTGGTACTTGGTGGGTTAAGTGTAACTGCCATTCATTATTGTGAACAACTTGTATACTAGCTACATAACCTACCCAGATGTGCAAAATGCTAAGCCAATTCCACAGAGGAAATGAAATAGTATTTTAACTCAAATAACAATAATAATTATTGTGTGGGGGTAACAAAGGAGAGAAAATACAACTTTTCTTCAGATGCTATATTAGATTCGTAATCTAATACACAAGCAGAAGATAGCATACATTGAAATGGTGATTCTGACTCCTACAGCATAGGATAATTCCATTAACTGCAGCAACTCTGTAAACGAAATCAGTATAAACTGTACCTAACTGGCCTTTACAAATGGTCCCAAACCACTGCAGAAAGAAAGTGACTATTCTTGTATCATGGCATTATTCTACTACGCATTGTGTACCTCAGTCTAAAATACCAGCAATTTTCCACCCAAAGAGGACCATATTCCTAATGTAAGATTTGCTTTTTGATGCCAGTATTACCTCTAAACATTCCACAGAAGTAGCTAGTTTTTAGATTTTCAAAATGGAAAAAAAAAAAAAAAAGAAAGAAAAAAGCTTTATTCCATTGTTTTATATAAATAATATATCTACCAAGAGATCACAATTGCTACACTGACTCTTTGGCAAGAGGGTAATTGTTCTAACATTTTTAGTATTATAAAAAATGTACTTCTCTTTTCAACCAAGGGAACAATCCAGGCAAATGGCAAGCGCAAATCAAATCAAAAGCTATGCAATCTTTCAACTGGGTGAGATGAGAAGAAAAGGGAGTATTTGCACTATCTTCAACCCTGCACCAGTGCTTTCTAACGGTGTTCCTCCCTCTGGCCTCAGCACGGGGGACTACATGAATATTAACTTATAAGTTTTTGGTGTGAAGCTATAACTGGCAACATTCCTGATCATTGCATGCCTCCTCACTGGAAAGCAGAAAAGGGCTTTTTGATGCACACAAAACAGAAAATTGCAAACAACAAACATAATGTGCAATTTATTACAGGTTTTGTTAATGAAGAGTTTTAAGCAGCCAATGCACAGGACAAAGAGCCAGGATAGATAAAATTCCAATCTATGATAACAATGATTATGAATTTCCTTTTGTTCAAAAAAGGAGAGGTGATGAGGAAGACATGTTATTTTGTAACAAGCTTTAACTAGTACACAATGGGAATTAAGTGAAATCTATAGGAATGGATAATAATTATCCAATGATGCTTAAGTCTGTACTAAAAATTGGAAAATAGCCCAGCAAACTAAATGACACTTTCTAAGCTGAGGTTAACTACCCATGATCATCCCAATATGTATATTAAGAAAAGCTCACTAACATAAAGTTCATTGATGAAAAGCTATCAAATCATCTGTCTTCCTCACCACAGCAGAATAAATTTACGCTGAGAAATCTTGCTTCATAACATAATTTATAATTTAGAAATTTCTCAATCTGAAGACAAGACAAAGCTATTCAAAAAATAAAATTTTCCAACCAACTTTTCATGATTAAAAAAACTAAATACATTACAAACATTTTTTGGCCCATAAAAGTAAAGGAGTTCAATAAATACTTGTTTTAAAAGTAGGGCATATAAGGATTAAAGACAGTCATGACATTTCCCCTCCATAAGCTCAGGCACATGGTTTCAGCATTATAAATGCTGATCACTGCCATTCCTTTAAAAAGCAAAGAAAAGAAGCTTTCAAAAGAAGGGAGTGGCTAAAACTAGCATGGCATAAAGAGATACATACATGAAGTAGGAAAATATATCCAAAACTTCACTCATTTGGAAGGAATTAAATTCAAATATTCCCTGACTCAAAGGAACCTATTGTCCCACCTCACTGAAGATTATGCTCTATCTGGTTTTGTATTTTTTTTTTAAATATATAAATTAGATTAGATTCGGTAATAAACAGCCAATAACCTATCTCATGAGATGGTGAAACCTCTCTGCAAAAAAAGCAGAAGCAGATTGCTTTTAAAATCTCTTTCATCACACATCTAAAAGATACAAAAAGCAGGCAATAGGGAACCCTTGTATGTAATTTTACAGTCACTAAATTACTAAATCACCCAATATGTTAATCCTATTAATCATGAATCAACCTATAACCTTGAAAAATTTCCCAAAACCAATTTTGAACTTCCTTTGCAAAGAGAACAACACAAAAATCCAATTCTATTTATACTAACAAATCCAAATTTACTTGCACCTAAGTATTTAAATTATTTTAATAAAATTAGGAGGTAGGTGAATTTAAGAATCAGTTCTAATTTCTGGGTTGGCTTAAACAAAAACTATCTGTGTATCCTTCAGGTATTACAATTATTTCATAATTGGAACATTGATTTCATGTGTGTTCAACATTTTACAATTCCTATTCCTAAGAAAATGAAAAATTTCTAAAGCAAGAGATGGCTTAAGGAATTCATAGATTCCCAATTTTTGAAATCCATTTGACTTATCCTGCTTCACATACCAAAATAATTTGTTCAATTACTTTTGGCAAATAGATTTCATGAAAAGGATTTAAAAATGAATGCTAGCCTGATAAAACGCTGCAATGAGGCCACAGAAACTTACAACGATTCTGGCCCGTTTTTTTTCCTGGGACTGTTGAGTCTCTCCTTCTGTTTACCAGTTCAACTTTTCCTTTGACTTTTTCCCCCTCGGACTGCTAACCTTCAGAAGAAAAGGCTGCTGATTGCAAAAGTGCAACTCATATGACCAGGTCAGTTCCCTCACTAATCAAGAAATTCAAGTTAACAAGCAGTAGGAAAGAATGATGGATTTCAGTAAGGTTGGGAATTGGGACAATGAGGGAAAGTAAGCAAAAACCACCTTTTATCCTTATTAGAAAAATATGGGATTGTTGCTTCCTGCCTTTACATTCATACACACAAGCACACGAGGACAAACATACATAGAGGAGGTCAAAAGACGTTTTCTCCTTCTTAAGCACTGTCCTACTTAAGAATGGAAGTCTAGCCTCAATGCAGTGTCTCAGCAGACTAGTGCTAAGTCAGAGGCCTAATCCACCTCTCCACACCATTAGCTATTTTCTTCAATGGGGACTCAGTAAATTAGCAATCTCTCCAGAACCGCCTCTTATAAAATCTGGCAATGGGATGGAAAGTATTGATCTGAACCCTAGGAAGTAGTAAAGGGCACTGGTTATCTGAGGTATCTTCTCATTTCTCAGTCTCACTGCTAAAAATCAATGGCATCCAGTCACTGTGCTGAACCGCTAAGGAAAACGTGAGGGTAACGTGAACCTGTCGGGAGGAAAGGAGCACCGTGGACAGAGCACACGTGAACACTGCAGAAAGGTTCACTTCGGGGGACCCGCCGGGCTTCCCGCCGGCCCCGACCTTATTTTTCAAATGCAGAAGAAGGGGAAGCAGGAGGGGATGCCTACAGAGGGAACTAAAGACAGAAAACACGGTCCCCACCTGCCTGCACACACACAGACACGCCGCTCAGTTAGGGGAGCTGAAGGGAGAAGATGAATTATTGGTACTTGTCGTAGTGGCCCCTGTGACCGTGAAGCCTGTGGGAGGGGCTATCGAGCTGTGGCTGGGCTGCAGGTCTTTCGGGATGCCGCTGTGGGAACTCAGCTGGTGGCCAAAGGCCGCACTGAACTGGGGGAGCTGCTGCTTGGGAGAGGTGGAGGCCATCAGGTCGGCAGAAGGCGGCCCCATGCCGCTGAAGCTGGTCTGGGGCAGCCCCGGAAGCACGCTGGAGCTGCTCGGGGTCACGGTGGCGAAGGCAGGCTGTGTGGTCTCTGAGTTCGAGGTGGTGGGTGGCGTGGACAGGGACGTGGAGAGGAGGTGTCCATCTGCGCCGAGAAGGTTGCTGAACGGAGAAGGGTCACCGAGGTTGACGGGGAGGTTGCCCCAGTGAGTTCTGGGGTTCACTACCCCGCCCAGGGGCACCTCCAGCTGGGTTGGGAGCAAGTGCTGCGCCATGATGGGCATTTCTGCTGAGAAGGTAGCTGCCATGTTATCACCGGAGAAGGTGGTGGCGTGGGGAGAGGTGATGTGATCGCTGTAGGGAGACGGCACGTGCTCGCTGTCGTAATGGCTTCCGTGGGGCGAGGAGTGTGAATGGTCGCTGCTATATTGCTGTCGTGAGGTGATTAGGTCGTCTGCCTTGCTCAGCAGCTGGGCAGGATGTGGCCTCTGGGAGGTATGGCTGCCGTCAGGAAGTCCGTGAAACTGTCCTGGGAAGGCTCTCTCCCCAAGCGTGCTCTGGCTTATCAGAGTAGCCGGAGTAAGGCCGACAGTGGCTGGGGCTGAAAACTGGCCCTGGATCTGCCCTGCCAGGGGCGTCGGCGGGGTGGACAAGGTAGCAGAACGGAGCAAGTTCTCGTCCAGCTCTAGGCTGGAGAAGTTATCGTGCACGATGCGCCCGTTCAACAGCTCCCCGAGGTCTGTGTTTACTTCCCGGCTCAAGGACTGCATTCCTGAAGCTCCAGTACCCGTGGAGAACACCCCTATGCCTCTCTCTGAAAGCTCCTGAACCGGCACCCCGTCTGACTGGGTAAGTACTCCAATGGTACTCAGGCACTCAAGGGAAGTTACAGCCTGCAAAGCCCGCTCGAGTTCCTCCGCCTCTTCTGTTGTAGGAAGGAGGTCTCCATTCTTACCTAGGGAAACAAAGGCCACCAAAACAATCAACCGGTCATCTGACATTGGCATTTAAACAGTGCTCTACTCAGGGAATAGAAAGAAACTATTTCAAGAAATTGGACTGGAAAGAGAAAAAAACAAATATTAAAATGTGGCACACAATTCAAATTTCACACCGTCATAGCAATTGAATCATCAACTTAATTGTACACGTGTGAATCAGTCTACAACTCAAAACTAAAGCAATCAAACTACTCAATGTCAGTTCAAAACTTTTAAATGTTTATTTGCTTATGGGCTTTGCGTATAGGCCCAGACAATAGCAACATAATAAAACATAGCAAGCATATCATATCAGTTGAGTTTTGAGACAAAAAGTTCAGAAGGGGAGGTCCACTCTTAGCTTTTCCATGCTGAGGCTCCTCCACCTGGAGTGGCAAGCTGTGAAAAACTAGAACAAAGAAATTCATTTATATTTCATGTCAAGACTTAAGGGTTTGGCTCACTTCATAGACTTTTTAAAAAAAATTATTTTCTTTGCTCTTTAACTCTCCCCTCTAATCTTCCATATACTCCCAAAGCTTTTATAAACTGAAGTCTATGAAACTATTTTGCTCTGCTTTCTGATGGCATTACAAGCAATTACCCCAAGGGAGAAAAAGCTCCAATGCAACCAAGAGAAATATTCAAAAAGGCATGAAATGAATGACTACAAAATTAAATTGTACAATGTCCAGGAAAGTTTCTAAAAAAGAACAAAACTTTAGTGGTATAAGCAAACATAAATGTATACTTCGCAGTGAGGTTGGGGTAATTAAATTAGGCCAGGTATTAATTTCTTTGAAGAGCTATAATAAACTTTTTTTTTGACATTTAAAATGACTAATTTCAAATGACAATTACAAGGTAGAGATATCAAATAATGAATCTTGGTATACCAAAACAACACCAGTCATACAGAGAACAAATACCAAAACTTTTAAAGAGAGTAAAAACAGCTTTTAGCATTTTGCAATCTCTACCTAAAATAAGATACTATTAATTGATAAGAATGTTTCAACTACATCTCAAAAATTAATTCCTTTCTTTTCAACTCATTTTTTGAACCTGCTTCCTGAAAAACAAATAACTAAAACAAGAAATTTAAAATACCTTCAAAAAAATCAAAATCTTGTAAGTCATCGGGTAGCCGTGGCAGGACATCTGAAAAGTCCTCCTGATTTAATTCCAAGTCGTGTGGAATGTCAGTGATCTCATTGGCAATGTCATCAGGCAGCTCGTCAGTACTCAGCTCCGGTGTGGAAGGGCTCCTGGAAGAAGAGAAGAAACTGCATGTTTAATCACTTCTTATGTTTCTTATTAAAACAGATTTGTTCATCCTCAGAATGTTTTCTTTATTAAAAGAGGAAAATCTTAATATAGGAAGTTTCATATTTTCCTATTTGAATAGAAAACCTACATGAAATGAAAGTAGACAATTCCTAGAAAACAATGGCTTGACAGAAACTACCCTGACACTGTTCTATAAAACAAGATTCTGATCAATAAGCATTTGGTATATAAGAACCAATAACCTTTCCAAAAAATTACTTACATATTAAAAATTACATTAAATATACCCATTTGAAAATTTTTACTGGAGGTCATTTTGATTATTATTATCATCAAATTTGCCCAAATACAGGGACAACAAGAGTCAGTAAAGTTTTGTCAAGAGAATTTCTCAAATACAGAATAGGGATGTTAAAAGGAGGGATTTTTCACCTGGCTCCTCCCATTTAAATAGGTTGTTCTTTTATAATAAATAAAAGGAAAAATAAAAACCTTTCTTTCTCCTTTTTCACTGAATATACATCTCAAAGAGCAGTTTGTAAATCCATTTCTACCCAAATTAGTAATGTGTTAAAATTATATAATTTATTTATTTGGTGTCCATCAAACTACCAAAAAATGCCTTTATAAAGATAGGAGGGGGGAAAAATAAAATTCATTTGGAAGAATAAAAGATCAACACATTAACTGAATCCATTAAAAAATGTAAAGGAAGGGAGCCTAGCAGAATGAAATCACATTGCAAGATGATAATCACCAAGACAAGAGATAGAATGGTCAATCAATGAGATAGATTAAAAGTATATGATATACTTGAGGTAATAAGCACAGTAGCCTAGTGTTTAATAAACCCAAAGATCCCAGGTATGGGAATAAGAACTCACTATTTAATAAAAACTGCATAGATCAATATTTCATACTACATAACAAAGAAAGGCCAAAATAGGTATACAATTTTTACATAAAGGGTGACAACATAAGCAAATTAGAAAAACATGATTTATATTCTTTTTTGCCTTTTTAATAGATGGGGGAGGGGTTAAAGAAAAGAAAATTTGGAATTTAAAAATCATAAAAACTTATTCCCAAGTGCTTTTTATGAATATCTTATCTGTTCCTAACAACACTGTGAAGTTAGCAGGGAAAGAAATGTTCTTCGTATTTTATATGGAAAAACAGGTTTACAGAACTTTAAAGACTTAGCCAGAGTCATATGGTTATGAAAGGGAAGAGCCAGGACTCTCTGGCTTCTGGCTCCTAGGTTCAAATGCAATGCTCTTTTTACTATCCTGACATACAATTCCCTAAAACACAAGTGGTAAAATAGAACAATTAGATAGCACTCCCCAACTTTCCATTTTTGTACTCGTTCTCCTTATTTTATAGAAAGTTTTGCTTTAGTTCTAATATAGCTAGGTGTTATGTAGATTGAATATTATAACTAGATATTAGTAATTGAAATATCTCTTTTAAAAAAATTAATCTGAACTTAAGATAAAACAAGCATTTCCATAACATAAGAAAATAGGAAAAAAATAAAGATAACTACACAGGAAATTGCAAATCTACTATGTATAATTTGCTATTCCTATTAAATATATATTAAAGTTATCATGGAATTTTTTTTATTATCTTTTTTCCCTTCTATCTTCCCATCCCTGCTCTAGAGATAGACACCATTAGACATACATATATGTATCACACACACACACACACACACACACACACATGTATTTTATACATACTTTTATCAGTTCTTTCTTTGGTGGCAGATGGAATCTTCATTCATAGAACCTTTATAGTTAATTTGGGCATTTATAATAATCAAAATGACTTAAGTCATTTCACAAAGAAAATTTTGTAACACAGATTCTTTTCCTTTTTTCCTAATCATTTCTGGAAACAGACCCAAGGAGCAGTATTGCTGGATTAATGGGCTTAGGCAGTTTTAAAAGTCTTTGGGCAAAATCCAAAGTTTTCCCCAAAATGGATTGAATCAGTTCACAATTCCATCAACAATGAATTAGTGTACCAATTTTTCTACATCCCCTTCAATATTTGTCACTTTCACATTCAATCATTTTAGCCAATCTGATAGGTGTAAATTGATATCTCAAGGTTGTTTTAATTTTTATTTCTCTAATCAATAATGACTTAAATGCATGTTTTTCATATGATTGCAAACTATTTTGATTTCATCATCAGAAAACTGCCTATTCATATCCTTTGACCATTTATCAATTGGGGAATGATTTATAATTTTATAGATTTGAAAAAATTCTTCATATATTTGCAATATGAGACCTTTATCTGAGAAACTATAAAATTGTTTTCCCTAATTTTCTATTTTGGCCACATCTGTTTTATTTGTGCAAAATTTTTTTAATTTAATGTAATCAAAAAAAGAGTTTTTGGAAGAACTTAATAAGGACTTCAGAAATCAAATAAGAGAGATCGAGGAAAAATAAGGGAAAAAATAAAAGCAATCCAAGAAAATCAAGAAAATTATGAAAAGAAAGTTATTTAGATTTTACTATCTGTAAAAACAAAAAGTCATCATTTTTTTTCTGCCAGAATGGACTACTCCAAAGGTACAGGTATTAGAAAGACTTGGAATAGTATTTTTGAGACATAATTTTCTTCATCTCACCTAATCACACTCTACCTCCTGTAAAGAGGAATAAAGACTCAAAATATATAATGTAGGTAACTGACCGCAGCTGGGAGATTTCCAATGGCAGTGAGACGCTGGTGGGCATACTGAGGTTTCCTTGGGGCACTGCAGGGGGAATGGGCTTCTGCGGCCGACGTGGTCCACGTCTTCTTTTCTTCTTGTGTTTTTTGGTAAGTGCAGGTGGCTTTGTTTTCTTCCTGGGTTTCCTCTGCTGCTGGTGCTGAACTTTACGGGAGCTATCTCCTCTCAAAAAATTATCCTTTTGTAAAGAGTATGAAATGAAAACAGTAGATATTATGGTTTCAGTTGGCCTGCTTATTATTATTTTTAAATAAAAAAAGCCCCCAAAGTCCCCAAGCTTAAAAATAAGAAAACACTCATTTTTATTATACTTGTTGATTTTAGTAATGGTTTCAAAGGAATTCTTCATTAACAATTTACATAAAAGATAATCATATAAGAGCAACAAAAGAATCACTAAAGGTAAATTCTGCAGTGTCTCATCTAAATTTTCTATGTTCTGCAGCACCAAGCCTAGGGCTCTGCAACATAGAACTGAATTAGACTACAAATGGGTTTCTCCAAACCAATTGCCAATCTAAGATCATTTATTCTAACCTTCATAAATATTTTGGAACACAGAAACCAAATTAATTGTATCTATACAATAAATACATAAGTCAGGGCAAAAAATATATTAGTGGTGGCAGTTCTAAGAAATGCTTTGAGCCCCATGCTTAATATATAAAGTGAGTTTCAAGAAAATGTCACCACGAAAGATGTTGGTAGATAGAGAAAATAACTTTATTTAAAAAGTTCAAAAGTACAATGTCATAATATGCTGACAGTCAAAATAAAGCTCTATAATCAACATTATGGGAAATTTGGGTCACTACAGGTAGTCAGGTATCTATATAAAGAATGTATATAAGAAAATTTACTGCAACAAATATGGAAACTCTCAACTTCCAAAATAAATGGATTGACAGACCAGAAAGAGTCCCTCTCAACATCAATTTGGTCTTTTTTGGATGGTTTATGTTAAAGCCTTCCCTTGCAAGATGAATGCAGAAGTAGCTCTGAATAAGAAGAGTTGGGAGATCTGAGTCTCACCTCTTCAATTGTAACCTTGAGCATAGCTCAACCCTTTTGAGCTTCTATTTCCTCATCTAGAAAAATGGTAGGGAATAGTAGAACTCAGGAAATACCCACACTTCTCTCTTCTAGCTCTGAAGTACCAACCTTCTCTTTCTCTTCCTCTTCAAAATTATCAATAATAATAAACAGGGAACAGTAGCAGAATGAGACCCCTGAAGACTTTCTCTTTCCCTCACTTCACTACCTACATAGGACTGACTGTGCACAAGCTCTCCCACTTTTACCTTCAGCTGACTGGTGCTCTTTCAGACTACTTTTGTCAAAATGTATTGGCAGTTATTTCCTCAAAATGAGTAGAGATAATGGAATCGTAAGGAAGAAGGAAGAACTGGGGAAACAAGAAAAGTTTATGGTGAAGAGCTCAAACAGAACTCAGAAAACCAAGCCTGTCAGAACATGGCCTCCTTGGTCAATTATACCTTCTTCTCCCTCTCTCCCCACAGAAAGAGCTCATATCATGATGGAATTTTTTGGTCCTTTTTTCTTTTAAGCGTACATGAAGCTTGAAGCTGATTCTTTCTGGAACATGCCTGAAGGCCTAATATTCAAAGTAGTCTAGTGAGTCCCATAAAGAGTCATCCATGAATGGGAAGGATAACTTTTATAGTTTTACTATTTGATAAAAATTTAAAATGATATAAATTAACTTTTAATGATTCTCTAGCTCCCTTTGGATGGAAATATACAGGATACTATTTAAGAGAACTACTTTTAAACCCCTTTTAGAAGCACTCATTTCCCTAAAAAAGTGATATTACTTACAAAGTATCTTATCAATCCAAAGCAGGTTCTAAAATATTGCAATTTTATTTGGAAACATTTTGTTAGCCTAGTTGGTTATTATATCCATTCAAAAATATTTAACAGATATTTAAAAAGTATTTACTATATGCAAGGCATTGTCCCCAGAATGTTAGAGCTAAAAGAAATCTTAAAGAACATCATTTACCCTAAAGCTCTTTAAGTGATAGAAGAAGAAAATGAAGGGTAGAACTGAGAAAGCTGGTGACACACTGGAAAGAGCACTGCACCAGATCCAGGAGAAACTAAATTCAAATCCACCAAACACTTATTAGTTGTATGACCCTGGACAAAGTCATTTACTTCTATTTGCCTCAGTTTCTTCAACTATAAAATAGGGATAATACTAGCACCTGCCACAAAGGGCATTTGGAGGAGTAGATAGGATATTTGGAAAGTACTTCATATTGTGCCTGGCACAGAATAGGCATTACTCCATAAATGTTAGCTATTATCTTTATTATTATAATCCTGATCATTTTAAGTTGAGGGAACCCTCTATTTTTAAAGCATTAAGACAATATTTCTTTAAAGAACTTTTTTTAACTTGAATACTTCACTAAGTCATATTGACTTCCTTTCTCCTACTTTATCCCCCCCTCAATTGCTCTGAATCTTTGGCATGGGCCAAAACAATAATTAAGCCCATTTTTTTCAGGATTATATAAAAGCAAATGTGGAAGAAACTGTAAATATAAAAAAATTTTAGAACGTACTAGGTTTGACATTGTAATGATGTGAATTAAGAAAACATTTATACATGTTTCAGGAATACAGAGAGATGGGGGAAAGGGAGAGAGCAGTTATTGGTAGGGAAGAGAATACTTAGTTTTTTCATTTGCAAAGTGAGTGAACAGGACACAATAACTTTTAAATTCTCCTTCAACTATAAATTTGGTGGTCCTATTACCAAAACAGGAACTTTATTTCTTCTAGGGTTTGGTTTAGTTGGTTTGGGGGCAAAATCTGAACCTGGGAATACATTAATGTGGGGAACTCTCTTTAGCAATGCAGGTAGGTAATTTTCTGGAACTTAAATACCTGCCTAAGTAAAATGAGGTGGTAAAGTGATTTACCTTCAGTTACAGAGACAAGATATATCAGAAACAACACTGGAACACAGGCTGAACTTACCATTTTTTTGGCATGTTCTTCACACAGAGGTGTCTGGTGCGTAATGTCAAAAACTGGCACACAACACTGCTGTCCATCAGCAAACTTAGCTGTGCAACTGGAAAAGAGCTGCTGAGATCGGTTCAAGAGGATATCTGTGTTTTTCAGTGTCAAGAACAACACATAGCAAGTAATGATGGAAAATTCTATTTAATTTTTAAAATAATAATAATAATCATCATCACAAAATCACGAAATATATTTGAAATAAATATGTAACATTTACAATAGAAAATTTACCTCTTTTTGTTAAGAGAGGTGGGAGGCTATTAGTCTGGAATAATGCATGTGCTATTACATGTGCATAACTTATTGTTATCTGAATTTTTTTTTTTCGAATTGTTAAAAACTCTTACAAAGAGAAAGTATATTGGAAAAGTAAAGGGATATATTCAGAAATGAATGTGAAACTTAAAAAGAAATCAAAAAAATTTTTTCTAAAGAGAAAATTTTTAAAAAAGTATTTCATACTGCTTGTTGAATATAACTTTCTGAATTTTATCATTAAAACTAAAACTAAGACATCAGCCCAACTACTACCACGGAGGCAAATGGTAAAACTGAATGGCCAGGCATTTATTTGAATATGTTTCTGGAAGTAGTCCATTTTGCTAATCATCTTCCAACTTTCCCAGATTCCTTTCACAGTATACTTTCTGATCAGTTTTGTCATTTTAGAAAATTATGGCCAGTATGTAAATTTCCTTGGAAATTCATTAGTTCATAAACGCCCATGATGGTAAGAAGCTTTTTCATAAAAAAGAGAATATTTTCCCAAGCAATGTAGCACAGAAATTAAATTTCAAATACAAATAATAGATCCAAATCACTGAGTTACCAATTAGTATAGAATTGAGTTTTATATTTCACATTTCCAAATAAAAGCCCTACTTTCAAAGATGTAAGATGGCATTTAATACCAAAATATTGCTTTAAATAACTATTCAGCAACTGTCTCCTAGAACTAAGTTCATGTCCTTCACTATGACTTTAAATACTGTCCAAAGCAACATGGGCACAAAATAAGTTGAAAAACAAAACTATCAAAAATACTAGATTTGAAAATTCAATATTCTTCTAGGGGTGAAATTTATACCCAAAGAAATACCTTTTCATATTTCATATGTGAATTATCAAGGATTTTTTACTTTAGAGTAAATGTCAAATAAGCTGTACAAAAAGAGAACTCAAAACTATGAGTACTAGGACAAAAAGAGACAAGAAGTAAGACGTTTTTTCCAGCTTCTACCATCAAAAGAATCAAAATAGAAAGCTTGTTAATAAAGAATATAAGACTCTTGTAATAGCTAGAGGTAGAAGAACCTAAGCTTAAATGTCCTTCACTTAACCCCCAATGAAAGATATCTTATCTAGAGAGTGATACGAAACTTTTGCCTTTCATACATTCAAGACTACCTCTACATTCACTAACTATAATAACTGCTGACACAACTTGATCTCATTGCAAAAAGTGCATTATAAAATTAAATGATTATGCTATGAGATCTATAAGCAGTTATTGAAACTGTTGAAATGTTATCTATAGATTTTCTTCAGTGAGTACAAATATCAATTCTTAAAATACTACTTGTATCACTAATAATTACAGAAATGCAAATGAAAGTAACTGAGACTCGATCTCACATTCATTAGATTGTCAAAAGTGAAAAGAAAAAAAAGTAAAATGACAAAGGGGCTATGGGAAAAGGGTATCTTAATGTAGTATTAGTAGAGTATTAGTAGAGTTGTAAATTGGTATAGCAATTCTCCATAGTAATTTGGAACTATGATCCAAAAGTTATTAAACTGTTTCCACTCTTTTGACCTAGTGATACTACTGCTGGGTACATATTCCAAAGAGATCAAAGAAAGGAATGGGGTTCCCATGTACAAAAATATTTACGAAAGCTCTATTAATAGTAACAGAGAACTAGAAAGTAAAGAGTTCTTGTTAATTGGCAAATGGTTGAAACAATTATGGTATATGAACTCAAGAGAATTCTATTATGCCATAAAACATGAGGAAAAGGATGGGTTCAGAGAAAACTGGAAAGACTGGTATGAACCGATGCAGAGCAGCATCAGGAGAAAAATCTATACAACAACCACACAATAAAGACAAACGATAGGGAAAGACTTAATAACTCTAATCAACATCAACCAACCATAATTCCAGAGGACCAGGATGAAGTATGTGAATCATCAATTGATAACTTGATAGATCCAGGAAGCAGAATAAGACATATTTATTATAGATATGGACAATATGGTATTTTTTTTTTGTTTGACCAAGCATAATTCTGATAGTATTTTTGGTTTTATTTTTTCCTTTCCTTTTTCCTTTCCTATAATTGAGAAATTATAGGAAGATAAAACAAATGCTTCTTGTGCTGCTACTACTGTGTTTATTCTGAAATGACTATTTAATACAGAACTCCAGTGATTTCCTTAAAAGGAGGAAAGAATAGAAAATTAATTCTTATGGCTATCATAAATAATAATAATGATAGGTGATATTTATGTAAAACCCATTTAAAACAGTATATAATCCTAATCTCAAGTTCAATCACTGAATAATGAAAAACACAATACAAATAGGTTGCTGCTTCCAGCACACATTGAATTCTAATTAGAGGATACGTTGAAAACAATGTCTGGTGAACGGAAGAGCTTTATTAGTGCATGGTTCCCCCTTCACCATTCCACTACATGGTGCTGGTTCCACCTCCCTCAATTGAACCCGGTTTGTGCTAAGGGAAGAAAAAAAGAGAGGAAGTGATTTCATGAAAAAAAAAAAAAAGTTAAGCATTTCAATAAAATGTTACTATAAAATATAAACTGTATTATTAATACAGATACTTATATTACATGTAATTCACTAATGTTTATTATACCAGGTTTTTAATTATAAACTATCATTTCAATTTTGTGCCAAAATATGTAAATAATTTCACCTGAATTATTTGTTAAATGTATTTGTCAATAAATAAGTAGAAGAATGAAAGTATCTTAATATCAACTTATAATCATATACTTTATTTAAATTTAATCACATACCTTAAATTTCATATATTCAAGACTATCTCTACAATTACTAATTTAATAATTGCTTATACAACTCAATCTCATCACAAAAAATTCATTATAAAATTATGTAGTTATTCCACAGGATCTAATAAGCAGTTACTGAAATTGTTGAAATGTAATCTATAGATTTTCTTCAGTGAGTACAATTATCACCTCTAAAAACTACATGTATCACTAATAATTACAGAAATGCAAATTAAAATAATCTCACAACCATTATTTTATTATTTTAGTTATAAAACTCCAATTTTTGGCTCAAATGGGGGAAAATTTTAGGAATTTTAAAAAACATTCAATTTAGTATGTTAAAAGCACACAGTGGCCTATATATAAGAAAACAACGGGAAACACACAATCAAATAATTCTTTCATATGCATACATACAACAAGATTCTAAAAAACAAAGCAAAGCAATTTATATAAAGTGGCTTCAAAGATATTCTCTATATTGCTATATTTAAATAAGAATTTTATTTATATTCTTTAAAATGATGTTCTTATAACTATACTGTAAAATCTACTAAGTAGAACAATAATATAAGTTAAAAAAAAAACAATGTTTTCAATGAATTTTCAAAGAATTGCTTTTCATGTATAAAATTTTACTTTAAGAGAGTTTTGTAGAGACTGAATAAAGTTAGTTAGTTGTAAGACAATAAATTTGTAACAGGTGTTAATATATTTTCCACATATCACCACAAAGGCTAAAAATAATTTTTTTCAGTGTTTTGGATAACCAATTACAAATGATCAAACTGTTAATAAGTAGTAACTACACAGCAAAATGTCTGTGAAACATCAAATTTTGTGTGAGGTTTGTTTTTTTATTTTGCTCCTTTAATGGAAAAATTACCTTAAAATGTGTATCTGGTTAAAGTGTTAACTCCAGGAAAAATAAAGTTATGTTATGCAGAAATGTGATCAGCTGTAATTCACTCTTTTTATTAGAGTATACATCTCCTGGATATCAGTTACAGTAACAAATACACAACCAAAACAAAGGTAAAGACAGCAATGCTCCTACAGAACTGAATATGGCATCTTTGCACTAACCTGGTTCCAGTGCATGCAGCTTTTCGGAGTTCCTGTATCACTTGCCCAGCACATTCTGGTTCTCTACTGGCCGCCTGCAGCAAGGCTTTTCGAAATGTATGCCGACATTTCTTCTGACGAGATTCTGCCCGCTCCAGGCGGCAGAGGTGCTTATATTTCTGCTGAAAGTAAGTGCAAAGTTGGGTCACCCTGGAACTCCTGCTGTCTGTATCATCATCATCTGACCTAGAAAGATAAAGAAGAGGAAAAGAAAAAAAAAAGTAACTTTATCAAGCTTTCTACTCATTTTATGTAAGTAAAATTAGGATAATAGAGAAACAAATTTTCTAAGTATACAATGTGCATTAACACCCATCTATCATAACAAGGCTAAAGAGAATTCCACTAAATAGGAATAAAAACCCAGCTTTTCATAAAGGAATCAGACAGTGTAAGACACTTTAATATGCCTTCTGAATTTTAAGATGCTTAACCTTCTTAGTACATCATAATTAGAGACTGAACCAATACATCATAGCATCGTCTTTGACATATTTGTTAAGGAACTTTGGGAAAAGAAAGAAATCCATATCTTTACCTTTGCTTACTGTAAATGTCTCAGTAAAAGACATGCCTTTAAATCAAGCAACAGTTATGAGGAAGCACTCAGCATAATTTCATGAGAGAAAGGTCACAACACAAAAATACTTTGAATTTTAGCAGCAGAATATCAGAGTTGACCTTTTTCAGATATCTGACACTGTTTTTTGTTTTTTTTTTTCCTTTTTCTGAGGCTGGAGTTAAGTGACTTGCCCAGGGTCACATAGCTAGGAAGTGTTAAGTGTCTGAAACCAGATTTGAACTTGGGTCCTCCTGAATTCAGGGCTGGTGCTCTATCCACTGAGCCACCTAGCTGCCCCCTGACACTCTTTTTTTTGATACTATATTCAACTCCTCCCCCTCTTCAATATAAAAGTAGCAATCTCTGAGCTGATATTTTACTGCACTTATTCTGACAAATACTTAGTCTTCGTGAATTATCAACTGACTTCTGTTGTGATGAAAGAGAGAGCAAGACTACAAAACAATTTCAATTCCTAAGTTTTATTGGATTTATGGAAAGAAATGGTCAACAAGCTAGGAAGGCATGGGGAAGTTGTTCTCTGTGTCATGGAAAGGGACTGTCCACATAGATAATCTATACTATAAAACTACAGAGATAGCACTCTAGAATCACATAGGATCCCAGAATCTAGTATTTCAAAGATCTTTGTAACCTATGGCACTAACTTCTCACTTTGAAGAATTCTGAAGCCTCATATGTTCTTATGCAATTATAATTCAGTTTTCTCTTTCCATCTAGAACTAAAAGCCATGTATTTTCTTTCTTTTGTGATACCACCTTGCCTAGAACAGCACAATATACTACTACTAATTTTTTGATGATTAAAGTAGAATGTCAATGCTTTCAAAAGTTTTTCATAGCCTCTTAGTACACACAGACAAATCAAAGAATCCACTTTATTCTTTCAGTCATTCAGTAAAAATGTACTGAATGACTATTTTGCTATTTGTGATAGGTGCTAATAAAGAAATATAGAACAAGTTTACTTCCCTCAAGTAACTTACAATCTTTGGGAAGAAGCATGTATTTTTGGATGCATGCATGTAAGTGTATACCAATATACATTTTAAAAATTTAAATATTTACATAGGTGTATATATGTGAAGATACACACACACATATTTGAAAATACACACCATATTGTTAAGAAGGAAAAGTGGCACAACTGATAAGTGTTAAAGGAAGTCAAAGATAAGACGTTACTGCTGCAGTCTGAAGTAATCTTAATGGTTTCTTGAAGAATGATTATTAAGGAAGTGAAAAAGGGCATTTTTGGAGGAAATACAGCAGAGTACAGTGAAAGACCACAGAACAGGTGGTCAGTTCCACTTCTGCCATTGATTAAATTGATGACCTGGCCAAGTTGCTTAGCTTTTTAGCTTACAAAATGATGCAACTGAACAGAGATCCCTTATATCTCTAGATAGTTATAAGCAATAATGGTTCAAAGGACAGAAAGAATGGAAGATGAAGAAAAGGCAAAGAAGATTATGGCCTTGAACTAGGACAACTCAGCAAATGGTCATATAATGGCTAGGAAGTCTGTAAGGAAGAGCTGAATTTCCAAGAGGGAGATGAAGACATTGGTTTTTAAGGCGATGATGGAAAAATAAGAAGCTGGAATGTGGCTAAGAGTTCAGAGCCAGAATTGGTCATTTGAGACGCATCAGCAGAGATGATATTTTGTAAAGAATAGATATTTTGTAAATGACTAGGAAAGTCAGGTACAATGAAGGGATATAGTTTCCTATAGTAAAATATTTTTTAAACTAAGTAGGGAGTAGGTTACTTGAAAAGCAAAGGGGGAGAAAATGGCTGAAGAGGATGTTTACAGAATTGGTCAAAGAGCAGAGATATATAGATACTACATTCACCATTCTAAAAATAAACTGTGTGAAATACATGATAAAGAAAATTATCCCTGTCATATTCCCTTCAGATAACTTAAAAAGTCTAGGGGAAGAAACATGAAAATGCAAAGCATATATCCATAAATTTTTAAAAATAACAAAAAAAAAAAAAAGTAATTAGTGCCGCAAAGTAGTTATGAATCTACCAAAGTCAAGTTCTTTCCTTGTTTCTATAAAGCAGGGGTTCTCAAACTACAGCCCGAGGGCCAGATGCGACATGCTGAGGACATTTATGTAGCCTACTAGGTTATGGAAAGTGGGCTCAGGGGTGGAGACAGAGTGTGAGCTTTTGTTTTTACTATAGTTGGGCCCTCCCACAGTCTGAGGGACAGTGAACTGGCCCCCTATTTTAAAAGTTTGAGGACCACTGCTATAAAGTATAAATCTCGGTTTACAAATCTCCTGACAAATCACCATACTCCTACATCACCCCACTGACAAAAAACCTTAGATATATGATCCACTAGAGTCGTTTAGTATTTCTGGATTATCCCTAGAAGATAGCAGACCAGAGCAAATCCCACTGAAAGCTTTCCCTTCATATATGCATAAAAAGTTAAAATAAATCACAAAAGCAAAACTGATGCAGTTTGGAAAAGTTCCTACAGTAATGTTTGTCTGAAGTACAGGACGGGATGTGGCAGACCAGAAACATTTGTCTAGGGACTGGGGAAAAAGAGAAGAGACAAAGAGTTTTAGGAAGTGATTAGCTAGATGATTAGCTAACTGTAACTAATAGCCTCCAGTTTTTCAAATTTTGCCACAAGTTTTTTCAGTAAGGGGATAACTAAGTCAGTAGTAATATATAATTTTATAGAGTTGATTGAACTACTGAGGGAGTCCCTCAGATAGTGGGGGTTGGACTCAGTTCAGATCCTCAGGACCTGAAAATCTTGCCAAAGGATCCCACAATCTAGTGTTTGAAAGTCCTTCATAGCTCACTGGTCCAACCCCCAATTTTACAACTAAGGAAACAGGACAGGAGTCAGCCTGAAAAGCATTTACTCAAAACAGAGGATTATGGGTATGACCCAAATCTGCCAAGATATAGAATAATGAAAACCACCCAGATCTGGGGACTGGAAGGCTAATGCCAATTCAGATCTGGGCTGCCACTGAGTGATCTCAAGTAAGTTGCTTTCCCTCTCAGGATTTCAGTGATCTTGCCTGTAAAAATGGAGATAGGAGAGGATAGGAACCAGAAAGATGCTAAGGTTCCTTCCAATTCTAGAGTTATGATCAGTATATAAACCTTAAGAAGTACACAGGAATGTTTTCTCCACAAAAGTACTGACTCTCAAGCTTTCCAGTGGTGCTGAGACCACCTTGGGATCCTCAAGGCTCTGTCAGTGAAATACAAATTATGTTAGGTTCTACTAAAGTGGAAAAGCTTTGAGTAGGATCTCTAGGGCAGATCATGTTAACTCTCCATGGCTGATAAGTAAAAAGAAGTTCATTAGGAGAGTCAGGATATCTATCCTTATGAAGAATTTTAGAAACAATGACAAAATCACATAAAAAGAGGAGGCATGAAGGGACTGTATTTTACATGGATTAAGGAAGTATTCACAAGGATGAAATCAGAGACTCATCAGTGTAAAAATAAGTATAGATATATAAGTAAAGGCCACCTTGTAATCCTATTTTTGAGATTTTTATCTTTAAATATAGCTAATGATCTTTATAATAGAATTCTTTTTGCCTTTTCAACTACAATTCAAAATGAAACATGTTATCCCTTTAGAGTAGGGTTGTATACTCCCAAAATTGAGATTAAAAAACAAAAAGTTGGTAAAACACTGACTGTCCACGGCATTTCCTTATCCAGATATACCCTTCAAATGAATAAATAAATAACAATAACAACAACAACAAAAGCTCAGAAAAAATCCCTTAGAAAACCTAATATCTGATGAAAACTACAAACATAAGTTTTTGTAGTGCTTGAAGATCTATTATAACATTAATTTTCTATAAATAACATATAGTCAAAGATAGCATTCCCATACAAACTACTACAAAGAAGGAAGGAAAAGTAAAACTGCAACAATTAGAGATTTACCAAAAGAAATCCCTTAAGTTTTAGAATTACCTTATGCCTTCCTATTCTAACCAGGAAGGAGCTTATTGAAGTATGATGACAAGCACATTCTCCCAAGAAATCTTTTACAAACCACATTTTTTCCCCCAGTGTTAATTATCCCACATCCTCAGAAGGTCAAGTTTCACTTTTACATAATGACTGTTAGCTAACAAATTAACTCTAAGGGAATCAACTGTCTATACAAGCAGAAAGCATTCTGGGAATATAGCATTACTTCTACAGTAGCCTGCTTTTTAGGCCACTAACCCTATTTCAACTTAAGCCTTTGAAGAAAATAAGATGACATTTAAAACTTTCTTTTTTTTTTCCCCCTGAGGCTGGGGTTAAGTGACTTGCCCAGGGTCACACAGCTAGGAAGTGTTAGTGTCTGAGACCACATTTGAACTTGAGGCCTCCTGAATTCAGGGCTGGTGCTTTATCCACTGCGCCACCTAGCTACCCCCGACATTTAAAACTTTACTTAAATTTTCATCCACTATTTTTCTTACCTCAAAAAGGTTTAAATATATATCTTAAAGACAGGATTTATATTCCCTATAACACAACAATGATATTCACTCTATGTGATCTAAGTAAAGATATCCATAAGGAGATGGGTATATTCTATTAGAGCAGATGTTACTAAAATAAATACAGCTTGGTGCATGGGACTGATGGGATGAAGTATTTCTCAATATTGAGTCACATGTTCCCAGGATGAGACCTTGGGGAGATCATTTACTCTCTGGAGGAATGAGCTTTGAACCTGAGATACAGGAAGTTGCAGGAAGTGACATGACCTGTGGGAGGCAGCCAGCATTGGTGATCATTGGTCAAGGATGGTTGGAAGCAGGTCAGGTTCCAGGAGCACATTTCGGGAGTCCGAAATAGCTCCCAGGTGTGTGTCTGGGCCTCTCTCTGCAGGATTAAATACATGTTTTCTCTTTGTCCCTGATGATGTCTCTGATTAGTTACTTGGATTGGGAAGGGGGTCTTGCACCTGACCCGTCCCACACATTGTTATGTGGAAATTACAGGTTCAAAAAAGAATTTTAGGAATATACTTTTAACGCCCTCTGTCCTAAAACGTCTAGCTATCAAGAATAGCTTAACTTTGATGAAAACACCTGTTGTAAATTCTTTAATAGGAACAGGGCAAAGAAAATAGAAAGACATGGAAGAAAAAGTTAAATAGAGATATCTTTTATACCTCTAGTTAGAAAAGTTCTTAAACAAAAAAATGATAAAATCACAAAAGATAAAGGACAATTTCAATTACACAAATTTAAAAGCTTTTACATGAATATAATTAATGCTATGGAAAACTCAAATGCAGTAGAGAGGAAATCTTTGCATCAATATCTCTACTTAAGATCTGACATATCTTAGATATATAGGGATTTAACATAAATATGTATTAGAAAGGTCAATTCCCAAGAAGGTACTCTAGTAGCATATTGGTAGGTAGGAGAATTGGTCCAATCATTCTAGAAAATAATTTAAAATTATGTAAATTTTCAAAAAACTAAAAATAAAATTTCCACAGCCTTTGACTCAGATATATATATATATCACTGCTAGTCAATGTCAAAAAACAGAAAGAAAAGTTCCATGCATACCTACTATTGAAGAAAGACCAGCTCACAAGAAGAGCTTTTTTGTTAATGTCCTAACATTTCCATCCATCCCAGCACTTTTTGAAGCATTCAAAGACCAGAAACAAAGCAGGTGCCCATTGACTGAGAAACAGCCAAAGGAATGTATATGTATATATGTATATGAATATAACAGATTAAATTGCTGTAAGAAATGATGAATATAACAAAAAGAGAAAAGTATGCAAAGATTTAAATGAATTGATGCAAAGTAAAATAAACAGAACCTAAAATAATATTACAAAGATATAAATGGAAAGACCATGGGGGATGAGTGGTAAGGAAATGGTCACAAAATTATAAAGACTAAAGTTTAATTGTAAATAAAAAGCTATTAATTTAAAAAAGAATTTTTAAAAATCTCCATAACCTTTTACTAATATTATCTCATTTGGTTCTTACAATAACCTTCAGGGAATATATTAGGGTTATCATTTTACAGTTGAGGAACCTAAGGTAGAGAGAGGTGAAATGACTTGCACAGAGTCACATAGTTGGAAAGTATCTAATAAACTTTGATCTCAGGTCTTTCCTGACTTCAGGCCTGATGTTTGATCCTCCATACTAGTTGTCCTTTATGCTTATGATAATAATAACTAATAATTCTCATGAGTTAAGTAATGTGATTGACTTCTATTTCTCTGCTTCTACTACTATGCTTCTTTACTTCAGTAAAGTTAGAATGCTTTTATTAAGCAAATCAACTTTCTTGCTTGTCAGATTGTTCTTGCAATGTGAAAGACTAAAAATTCAGGGAAACATACTCCAACATTAGGATTTGGTTTTGCCATAGGGTTTGTGATACAAGGGGCAAAAAATGTGATTTTTACTAATGCTGTCATCTAATATGATTAAGCCTTTTGCTTAATCTGACCATTGAGTCAATAAATAAATTATAAAAATATTGTATTTGGAAATGCATAAAACTGAGAAATAGTTTTCATTTGAGGAATAGTTCTACAAACTGTGGTGTATGAATGTCTTGGAATGCTATCGTGTAAGAAACTGCAAATGTGCAGAATTTGGAGAAACACTATTCCTACACCTGGGAGCTAGGGATCACTTCACAAGAAGAATATTGCAGGTAACATCATGGTTATCTCTACAATATGTCATCATCTCCACTTCCTCCACACCTGAATCTTGGAACCATGGAACCACCCAGGGTTCTGATAAGCCATCTTTGACTATATTTTGCCAAGATCCAGGATTCCAACACACATTTAGGACATCTCCAAACCACACCATTATTGTACACAAAGTTCTCACTCTCTTTTTGTATTATTGTTCCCCATTAGAATATAAGCTTTTTGAGGGTTAAGATTGCCTTGCTTGCTTGCTTGCCTTTATCTCCCCAGTTCTAGTATATTGACTGGCATATAAGCATCTAGAAAATGTATTATCCATCTATTGGATTTTTAGGTTTTTTAATCTCTTTTTTATTCTTTGTTATAAGGGGTGGTAAGGCAAATGCCTTGGGAAGAGTGGGTGACCAAAAAAATACTGATAAAAATATATTTTTTGAAAAAGCAACAATAAAAAAAAGGAAAAATTGTTTTTTGCTGTACTATGATGGATCTGTGATCTAATCAATGTCAATACCTTTTAAGCACTGGTATAGACAATCAAGAAGACCAGGATTCAAATCCTACCTCGAATATTTATTTACTAGCTGTGTGAGCTTGGAGCAACTCAAAACTATCTTAGTCTGTTACCTATTTTACATAATGGGAATAATAAAACCCACTTTACAGGGTATTTGAGGTCAAATAAGGTGATATATGTATATACACACATAAAATTGATAATATCTATCTAATAGATATGCTTTATATCTGTGCTAAAAGAAATGTTGACATTAATTAGATCATAGATCCACCAAAGAAGGCATCTTTCTTTATTATATTTTCCTTTAAAATCAGACTTCATTAAAAAGACCCTTTTCCTTGTCAAGATTGACCCCTCTTATTTCATGCTTCTTTGATCCCATTTCCTCCCAAATTTTCTAAACAATAGCTTCCAGTATTATCACTCTCTTTTTTCTTATGTTAAGGCTCCTTCAAGCAATCTACAAATACACCCATTCTTCTACTCCCATATCTCTACTCTTCTCAGCTAAAAAACTTGAGAAACTTGAGAAAGCACACTAGATGTCTCACCTCCCTCTATTCTCATTTTCTCCTAAACTCTCACTATTCAATTCAAATTAACTTTTTCCAAACTTGGCAATGCTCCCTTTAGTTTTGTTATTTTTTTTATAATAAATTATTTATTTTAGTTCTGAATTTAAACATTAAAGAAAACAGATAATTTATTTCTATGTACAGAGTAGAAAGGGGAAAAGGATTATATATCAAACTCTAGATCTCTATTATATAGGTTATTTAAAAATTCTATATTGAATTTGAACACTAGTCCTGAAGTCAGGAGGACCTGAGTTCAAATCTGGTCTCAGACACTTAACACTCCCTAGATGTGTGACCCTGGGCAAGTCACTTAACCCCCATTGCCTTAGCAAAAAAAAAAAAAAAAAAAAAAAAAAAAAAAAAAATTCTATATTGAATTCAACCTGCAGCTTTCAAAGTTACTTGCCTAATTCTTTCTGAAGTCCCATATATTTTTTTCTTTGGATTAAAAAAGGTGCCAAAATGACCCTTCCTCATTCTCTAAATTTTTATTTTGCATTCTATCTTTGATCCTCAACTTACTTCTTTTCCCCATAATAGGAAAATGAAAATTCTTATAATATACATAGTTAACAAAACAAATTTTCACATTAGCCATGTCCAAAATATAGGTGTCTTTTTCTACATTTTAAGTCTATCATCTTTTTGTCAAGAGGTGGGTAGCATACTTCATCATCAGTCTTCTGAACTCATTCATGATTAGTCATTTCTTTGGTTAGAAGACTTAAATCTTAAAAGTTGTTTGTCTTTACAATGTTCTTGCTATTATATAAGTTGTTCTGGGTTTGTTCATTTTATTATTTCAGTTTATAATAACATGCAAAGATTTCTCCAAACTTACTTTTTGGCAATTTCTTACTGTACAATAATATTCCATTACAATACAATAACACACCACTAAATTCATATGCCATTTATTTAGTTATTTGTTTAGTCATTTCTCAAATGAGATATCTCTTAGATTCAGATCTTTTTCACTACAGTTTTCATAAATATTTTCATAAATATCTTAGATTTCAGATGTTTGCTTCCACAAACATTTCTATAAATATTTTCAAAAGTATGGATCCTTTTCCTCTTTCTTTGAATTATTTCGATGACAGAACTAGTAGTGGTATTGCTGGATCAAAAAGCATGCAGTTTGGTGACTTTTGGAGAATAGCTTGAAAGTGCTTTCCAGAATGGTTAGATCAATTCACAGCCCAACAGCATATTAGGGTGTCTCTTTACTGCAGCCTTTTCAACAGCTGTCACTTTCTTTTTTGTCAACTTTGACAATCTGATGAATGTGAGATGGCATCTCAAAGTTAATATAATTTTCATTTCTTTATTAGTGATTTGGAATATTTTTACATGTTGTTGACCTTGGATTTTTTCGTTGGAAAACTGTTTGCTCCTATCCTTTAATAAACTTACAAATCTGAAAGTTTCTTATACATCCCTCTTAGATATACAACCTGAATCAGAGAAACTTGCTGCAAAGATTTGCAGCATCTTTTCCCTTTTGATATTAACTGTGTTAGGATTACCAGGTAAGAACTCAGGTTGTCTGGACAGTGACAAGGTGAGTCTGGATTGGGGAAGGACAAGAGCTGGAGGAGATTCAGAGATTCAGAGCCAGGATTCAGGAAGAAGAAGAGGCTGGCTGGAGGCTCCAGAAGCCTCCCAAGAAACCTGCTCATAGAGGAAAAGATTATACAGAAAAGAAATCTCCTCCCAGAGAAGGATTACAACTGAGAGACAATCAGAACATTACAAAGACCCAAATTTAAAGTGCTTGTTATAAAATATTCTACTCTTCCAACTTGGGAGACACTCATTCTTCCTGCTCTGGGGAATTCTTTTTTCCTTTCTCAAAATCCCCACAAAGTTCACATTTAGGGGTGCTGTAATTGGTAGGAATATCACTCCCTTTCTTTTAGGACAGCTGCTGGGTCAGTTCATTGCTGGACTACTGCTTAGGGACAGCATCACACTAAGCTTGACAGCTGACAATGGATTCTGTAACCAACTTCTGTTACTTTGATTCTGATAGTTCTTCTGACCTTTTAAAGAATTCAAGATAGGAACTTGGTTCCATTTATGGTTCTGAGTCCCCTTTGACCAGGAAAGAAGAAATAACAGAGATGGATGAAATAGTAGTATAATGTAGGTCACGCGGTGACCTCTCTTCCTATCCAGATGTTTACATCAGTTCTTGCCTGGATCACTACCAACAGGAGAGAGATTTTGTTTATTCCAGACTTTTGCATGCCTTCTCAAGTCCAGCTCAGCAGCCAATTAAAAGGCTTTTTTCATTACTGAGTAAGTCAGAAAACCACAATTACCTGTGCAAACTCTGAATCAAAAAAGGAAAGGGACTCTCAATTATGTATTTTCAGAAGCAATCTCACTCAGCCTCCATACATATTAACATCAGATAGAGAATACTAAGCATGTTCCAAAGATTTGGCCCTCATTGGCTTCTCCTCCTAGAATTCCTAAGGTGTAAACTCCCTTTAAAGGCCCAAACCAAAGGTCTGAGCCAGAGAACTGTCAAGTCAACCTGAGTTCTCACCTTGTCACTGTCCAGACAACCTGAATTCTTACCTGGTAATCCTAACATAACTGCATTTTTTTGTTTGCACAAAACATTTTATTTTTATCTCACTGAAATTATACATTTTATCTCTTGTGATCTTCTCTTCTTTTAACTATAAATTTAAAGGGCAACTTCTTCCTCAAGCCTCCAATTTGTTTATGAATTCTCATTTTATGTATAAGTTATGTATCCATTTAGAATCTATCTTAATAGCTAGCATTTATATAGCACTTTTAGGTTTGCAAAACACTTTGCATGGGATCTCATTTGATTTCCCCAATGACCTATGAGGTAGGTGTTACTGAAGAGGGAACTGAGGCTGAATGAAGCCAAGTGACTTGCCCAGGATCACAAAACTAATAAGAATCTGAAATTAGTAAGAAATCCAGATTTTTATAACTGAGGTTCATCATTCTATATTCACTGGCCCACCTATATGGTTGGCATCTTATTCTTTGTTAAGAGATATTTGGTGTATGCCTAATTTTTGTCAGACAATCCACATTCCTATTTTCATAGCAGTTTTGGTTATTCAATGAATTTTTATTTTAATGGTTGTGGCCTCTAGGTTTGCTGTGTATTTTTTGTATTTATTTACTTCTTGATTTTTTAATTAGTACTAAGTTATTCTGATGATTATTGCTTCATAGAACAATCTGAGATTTGGTGCTATTAGACCTTCTTCCCAAGGTTCTTTTAATTTAATGACATTTTCTCAATTCTCTTTCTCTTTGATCTTCTTGTATCTTTTGTCATTATTGATCAATCTCTTCTCCTGGACAGAAATTTATTAAGTATTTACTATATCCCAAACAATGCATAAATATTAGGGCTATAAAGAAAAAGAGTACCTGAGAGCTCACAATCTAATGAAGGAGACAACAGACAAACATGCATAAATAAGCTATAAAAAAGCTAAATTTGGGATACTCTCAGAGAGAAAAACACTAGTAGTAAAGGAGAATCTCATAACTACTTCTTCTGAGTTCCTCCTCTCCATCCAACTGGTTCTTCTCTGTTTCCTTTGCTGGCTTATTTACTCTCCTGTCTCAAATCACCAACTGCCTTTTGCAGATCTTGAACTGGATATTACACAGTCATCTCAAACTCAACCTATCCAAAACAGAACTCGTTATTCTATACTAGCCTCTTCTCTCTCCCATCTATTCTCTTTTATTTGTTAAGAGTGCTACCATTCTCCCAAGCACTGAGGATCATAATAACTTCAATTATGTCATCACCCAAGGAGCTACTGCCTATGCCCATGAGATTATCTCCCTTCTGTTCTCTTTATATAGTTCATGTATAACCTACTTTTCACCCCTTTTAGAATATGAGCTTCTTGAGGTTAGGGAATTTTTTTTTTTTTTTTTTTTTGCCTTTCTTTGTATCCCTAGCATTTAGCCCAGTGCCTGACACATAATAAATGATTAATGAATGCTCTTTTGGTTGAATCAAATATATATAATGTATTCAAAGCCCTTTTTACCACCATAAATTACTATATAAACATGAATTGCTTTTCTGCTAAAGATCAATAATTTTCTAAGGGAAGCCATCTCTACAATCTGACTGCTATGATTAAGGTATCATGCTTCAGTATCTTATGTCCTACAATGCAGTCAAGATTAGAAGGGAAACCAAAAGCTGGAAAACAATTTTTACAGCCAGTTTCTGATAAAGGCCTCATTTCTAAAATACATAAAGAGCTGAGCCAAATTTATAAGAATACAAAGCCATTCCTCAACTGATAAATAGTCAAAGGGTATGTACAAGTAGTTTTCAGTTGAAGAAATTCAAGCCATCTATGGTAATCTAAAAAAATGCTCTAAATCACTACTGTTTAGAGAAATGCAAATTAAAACAATTCTGAGGTATCACCTCCCACTTATCAGATTGGCTAAAATGACAGAAAAAGATGATAAATGTTGGAGGGATGTGGGAAAATTGGGGCACTAATGCATTGTTGGTAGAGTTGTGAAACGATCCAATCATTTTGGAGAGCAATTTGGGACCATACTCAAAGAGCTATAAAATTATGCATACCTTTTTTGATCTAGCAATGCAATGGCAATGGATTCATATCCTAAAGAGATAATAAAGGGGGAGTGGAAGAACCACGTGTGCAAAAATGTTTATAACAGTTCTTTTTGAAGTAGCAAGTTGTTAGAAATTGAGTAGATGCCCATCAGTTGGGGAATGGCTGAATAAGTTATAGTACATTGATGTAAGAAATAATGAGCAGGCTGATTTCAGAAAAACTTACATGAACTGATGCTAAGTGAAGTGAGAAAAATCAGGAGAACACTGTACATAGTAACAGCAACACTGTGTGATGATCAACTATGGCATACTTGGCTCTTCTCAGCAATGCAGTAATTCAAGGTTAATTGCAATAGACTTGGGATGGAAAATGCCATCCACATCCAGAGAAAGAATTATGGAGTCTGAATACAGAACGAAGCATAGTTTTTGTTTTGTTTTGTTTTGTTTTTACCTTTTTTGTTGTTAATTTCTTATGGTTTTTCCCTTTTGTTCTGACTTTTTTTTCCCCCAACATGAATCATATGGAAATATGTTTAAAAGTGATTGTACACATGTATAACTTAAGTTAGATTGCTTGCTGTCTTGGGAAGGGGGAATGGAATTGGAAAAAAAATTTGGAATTTACAAAAATGAATGTTGACAACCATCTACTTGTAATTGGAAAAAATAATATACCGTTAAAATAAAATTTAAAAATTTAATTTATCTCTAGCTTAGCTACTAGACTTCTTACCTGAACTGTCTTGGGCTCTTTAGATTTAATGAATCAAAAAGTAAATTTGAAATTTAAAGTGATGTAGCAGCTAAAATACTAACTTCAAGTTAGAAGACTTGTGTTCAAATCCCATCTCTGATAGGGCAAAGATTTGTGACTATAGGTAAGTAAATTTCTCTGACCCCAGTTTACTCACCTGTAAAAGAATCTCTAAGGTCCCTTACAATTCTAGATTTATGATCTACAAATACTATTCAAAACCTGCTCCTTCTTCCAACTTCCCCAATTATATAACGGACACTTGCCTGCTCCTGGTTAGTTTGACTAACTCCTCTCACACATCACAGTCCTTGGTACTGTCCAGTAACTCACCAAGACTTTCTGAGACAATCTGTACATCTACAAACAGCATTTATCCCTATTGTCTTCTTCACATTTTCTCTGTGACTATTCTAATCCAAATCCCCATTACTTTTCATCTTGACAATTGCAAAGTCCTCCTAAGAAATCTTTCTGCTTCCATTCTTAGCCCAAGTATATATCTCATCCAGATTGATCAAATAGCACTACAAGAAGCACTGAATCTGGAATCAGATGCTTATTAGTTGTTATATCCTTAGTTATTTACTTAATAATTTCTACTTCCATCAGTTTCTTCATATGTAAAATGGGGATAATAACAGCCACTATCTCCCAGAGTTGTTGTAAGGATCAAATGAGATAATATTTGTAAAGCCCTTACTTAGCTCAGGGCCTGGCACACAGTTAGCACTGTATAAATAGTAGCCTGGACAAGAATCAGGAAAACCTGAGATCAAATCAGCCTCTGATACTGTGGAAAAGTTATTTACCCCCGTTTGCCTCCATTTTCTTATCTGTAAAATGGAGATAATCAGAGCACCTCTTTTTTTTGTTGTTGTGAGAATCAAATGAAATAATAATGTAAAGCTTCCTAGTGCAGTACCCAGGACATTACAAAAATGCTAACAATTATTATTGTTATTGACATCTCCATTGACATCCACTATCTACATAAGAGGAGTGTATAAAACTTCACAGTTCATTTTTTCTCACAATCTTTCACATCTAATTCCACCAGGCAGCAGTGACAAAAGAACCTCTTCAAGAGCCTCCGGAAGGAACTGATATTATTCAAAGATTGATATTATTAGAAATTTTTTTTCCTTTTGAATATTCACTTGCTCTGCTTGGACAAGTTAGGTAAAACTTTTTAGAACTTACCTTAAATTTTAAGGTAAAATGGGTGTTACACCCCTATGAACTATTCTAACCTGGTAGCTCCCCTTAGAGCTACTCTTAATGCCCGTCCGTCGACGGCACGGCTAGGCCACGCTTACCCTTCTTCGGGCACCAACCCGGATCCCATAGAGACAGACCACCATTAGGTAGGGGTGAAGCGAAAGAGAACTTTATTCTGAGATAGCACATATTTATACCCCACTGATGATATGGGGGAAGGGGGAGGTCCTCTAGGAACCTGGCATAATGGGATTGGCCCAAGAAGGAGGGAGGAGTGTGAGGCTTTGAGAGCACTAAGGAGGGAGGCGTGGTACCTGGAATCAGACACAGCCTCATGGGGCTGTGCCCCACCTCCACGTAGGACTCGCCTGCGCCTCAGAACCTCTCATCCCTCAGGTCCTCCCACATGCCTTGAAACTGCATTTCTTGCTTCTAGAGGATTTTTAATCCTTATAATGGGTATCTCAGAGGAAATCTTCCAAAAATAAAAACAGTTTCCTTTACCTTAGCTACATGGCTTATAAACATGTGCTACTGTTTACAACATTGAGAGAGAGAGAGAGAGAGAGAGAGAGAGAGAGAGAGAGAGAGAGAGAGAGAGAGAGAGAAAGCTACATCATTACTATTGGCAAAACATTTCAAAGTGCATTCTCTGCTGATGGATCAACAAGTATTATCTCTCCACAAGGAGTGAAATATAACTCATAAATTGTGACCACTCAATTTTTCATATTTAATGCACAATTCCTTTTGATCCATAAATTTTTTATTTTTTTAAAAATTAGGTTTTGGATATTGGATCCATTTTCTTCCCTGGAGGAGGAAGCTTCACTCAGCTTCACATGGTAAAGAATTTTTTATTGTAAACCTCTATCTTATTGCCTTTTGGAATATTGTATTCCAAAATCTCTCATTTTAAGGAGAAGCTATTGGGTCTTATGTGATCCTGAAAATTCCATGGAATTTGAACTGCTTATATCTGGATGCTTGCAGGATATATATATATATATATATATAAATTTTTTTTTGATGTGGAAGCTCTGATTTTGGCTTTAACATTCCTGGGAATTTTCCTTTTAGGGAGCTTTTCAGAAGGTGATAGGTGAAATCTTTCTATTTTTATTTTGTCCTCTGGTTAAAAAAAAAAAAAAAACTCAAAAATTTTCATTTCTGAAATGTAATGTCAAGGCTTTTAAAAGTCAATTGTTTTCAGAGAGTCTCATCTTTTCACTTTGAGCTATCCCAAGTCAATTGTTTCTAACATCAGTTATCTTATATTTTCTCCTATTTTTTTTCAATCTTTAGCCTACACAAGGATAGTAGCAGTGGGAATTTAATTTAACGGGCATTTATATTATACTTATTCAAGAACAAAGACATTGTACTAAATGCTAAGAATACAAGAACAAAACAGTCCCTTCCCCACAAGAAGTTTTAGCATTTTCCCGAGTAGAGACAAGTTATCCATGGATAAGTAAATACTAAGTAGATACAAAATAAACAAAATGATGGGGAGGGCATTGGTTAGAATATTCACAAGAAGGAAAGATCAGGAGAGAAGTTATACAGAAGGTAGTAAGTAGTTGAAGACAATATTAAAAGGAGCCAGAGAATCCAGAGTCAGACATGAAAAGGAAAAGCATTTCAGGAAGGGAAACAACATGTACATGGATACAAATTTGAGACAGAAAGCATATCCTGAAGGAACAGAGGATTTGTGAGGGCAAGGACTGCTAAGCACTTAATAACTAATAGTTGTTTGATTTAGAAAAATCATGTTTTATAACAAGAACAGCAATGCAGGTTTGCATCCTATATATTGTAGACTGAAGAGAAGTACAGCGAGGTTTTGATAAAGTAGTTGCATTATTTGAATTTATACTACATATTTCCACTAAGAGAATCAACTACCATATTTTGCATATGTAACCATTTTATGGGATTCCTAATTTGTATTAACTGGGACCTAACTGTAATGTGAATTGTCTTTAAAAAAAAAAAAAATAGATTGGGTCATACTGTAAAGATCCAAAAAAAGAATTTTATCATAGTGGCAATTAGGAGTCAGTGAGCCAGGCTAAAATGACATAATGAGATCTATACTCTAACTTGATAGCTATAAAGAAGATGGGTGGAGAAGGGAAAGGAGAAAGTTATTATCACAATAATCCTGGTAAGAGGTAATGAAGGCATGAAGTTAGGATGGTGGTCAAATGAGTGAAGAAAGGACAGATGTGGGATATATTGCAGGAAAAGACTTAATAACTAAATGAATATGAGTAGGTGGTTGATTAGGAAGAGAGAAGAATTAAAGGATTTTCAACTTAAGAGAAAGGAAAGGTGGTGGGATTCTCTACAGAAATAGGAAAAATGAGAAGAGGGATGGATTTAGGGAGAAGATAATATCTTCTGCTTTGGATATAATGTGTTTGAGATGAACATGAGTCATACAGATGAAAAATGTCTAGTAGAAGTTGGTGATGCAGAACTAGTGTAAAGGAGAAAAATTAAAAGCTGTCTTCATAGAAGTGATAAATGAATCTTGAGGAGTTGAGGTGCATAAAAAAAAGGGCTAGCAAAAGATAATGACAAAGAGGTTAGACTAAAATCAGTAAAGAGTGATGGGGAGTGATGTGCAAAAATGTTTGTAACAGCTCTTTTTGAGGTAGGTAGTAAAGAATTGGAAAAGGAATAAATGTTTATTAATTGGAAAATGGGTGACCAAGTTGTGGAATATGAATGTTATGGGCCAGAACTTGAAACAAGGTGCTTAGTTCACACCTTTAAAGGAGTTTACACATTAGTTCACACCTTAAGAGAGCATATGTAAGGAGGTGATTCACAAGTAGGGCAGAAATATAAACAAGAAGCTCTCAGGGCTAGAGCCACAAGCCCACAGGAACCCAGAAGCCCACTCTTGGACTTCTGGGAGATTCACAAGTCAGAAGCCCACAATCCCACTCTCGAAGGTGAAGCCAATCATTCCAACTTCCACCTTTGTGCTGGCTGGAGACATTCAGAAAGAGCTCTCGGAACCAAGGAGAGAGATGGGCCTCTAAGAAAGCTAACCAGGCTCCAGGAAAAGATTCAAGACTCTGAAGGAGAAAATAAAGGATCTGGACTTTAACTCCTGGCTGCATTTGGGATTATTGAACTGAACTGAAACTAAGGCTGCCTCCAGAAGCTCCCCAAGAAATCTGTTCCCAGAAAATGATTATAATTTAGAGAACATTACATATGAAAGTAATGAAATATTATTGTTCTATAAAAAATGATGAACAAGATGATTATAGAAAGGCCTGGAAAGATTTATATGATCTGATGCTGAGCAAAAGAAGAACCAGGAATACAGTGTTCACAATAACTACAAGAATGTGCAATGATCAACTATGAAAGGTTAAGTTCTTTTCCAGTAGTTCAGTGATCTAAAACAATCCCAATAGATTTTGGACAGAAAATGCTATCTGCAACCAGAAAAAGAACTAAGGAGATTGAATGCAAATCAACACATGCTATGTTCACTTCTTTTTTCTGTTTTTTTCCCTTTTGTGCTCTGATTTTTCTCTCCCAACATAATTAATAAAATAATGTATATAAAAGATAAAAAATTTAAAAAGAGTGGCATAGCAAAAACCAAAAGAAGAGAGAATATCCAGGAGAAGGGAACAATCAACATTATAGCAAACTATAGAGATATTCAAAGATGAGGAGTGAAAAAGAGATAGTAGATTTAGCAATTAAAAGAAGACTAGTAATTTTGAAGAGAACAATGGGTGATGGGAAGGAATTAGAAAATCAGTGATGAATTGGAGAAAACAAAATTATTTCTTTTTTTTTGGAGGCTAGGGTTAAGTGACTTGCCCAGGGTCACACAGCTAGGAAGTGTTAAGTGTCTGAGACCAGATTTGAACTCGGGTCTTCCTGAATTCAAGGCTGGTGCTCTATCCACTGCGCCACCTAGCTGCCCTGGGAAAACAAAATTAGATGTTATTTTCCAGTATTTTTATTATAAAAGGAAAAGAAAATACAGAATTATAACCTGAAGGATTGATATAGTTAAGCGAAATTGACCAGGAAGATTTCAAGTATAGAGAAGGTCTTGTCATAGCTGTCCAACAGAAAAGCCAGTGAAAAGTGATTAAAAATTAGAGAGATCATATAATCAAAGAGAAATTGATAAAGAATGCAAATACTGAATATTTCAAAAGTTGCTGTGAACTTTTAACCTACTAAAACTTGGAACTGAAAAGATTTGGGGGACATAATATGTAAGGGCTGCCCTTAACAAGAATGGCCACCCCTTCTTTTAGACTAGAGCAAAGCAGAAAATGTAGGTGATGAAAGTACTGGAGACAGGAAGATAAGAAAGGAGAGCTCATAATGTAGATGTGAGTAACCCTGGATTGAGTTTTGGAATAGGGCAAACAGTCTTAGAATAAGGACAAGAGACTTGAGAATTTAAGATATAATAAGTTGAACTGGGATCAACTAGAAATTTGTTACCTAATCTCAATTGGGTCCTTACTGTATCAAAGCAATCATTCTACTAATTTTGAATTAATTTGGCTATCCAATTCTTCAAGGTCATACGTTCCAAAAATTCCTATCTCTCCTCAAGGCATTCCCTAACCTTACTCATTCATTAAGGATTTTGATTACACACAGAAACTTTCTTTGGCTTTTAAATCTCCTTATAACCTGATCCCTTCCAACCTGTCTAGTTTTTTTTTAATATTCTACTCTTCTCCACCTACTCTATGATCCAGTTGTTGTGTATTGACCTACTTGCTATTCCTCAAACAGGACATCCAGCTAATCCCATGCCTGGAATGCTCTGCTTCTTTGCCTCCATCTCTCAAGCTTTCTTGAATTCCTTCAAAACTCAGTTCAAACAACTATACACTTCAACAACGATACTGTATAAAAATATATTCTGATTGAAGTGGATATCTTCAACATAAAGAAGATCTAATTCACTTCCAGTTGATCAGTGATGGACAGAAACAACTACACCCAGAGAAGGAACACTGGGAAGTGAATGTAAATTGTTAGCACGACTGTCTTTCTACCTAGGTAACTTATACCTCTGAATCCAATTCTTACCGTGCAACAAGAAATTTGGTTTTACACACATACATTGTATCTAGGTTATATTGTAACACATGTAAAATGTATGGGATTGCCTGTCATCTAGGGGAGGGAGGGAGGGGAAAATCTGGAAAAATGAATACAAGGGATAATGTTGTAAAAAAAAAAAAAAAAATTACCCATGCATATGTACTGTCAAAAAATAATTATAAAATTAATTAAAAAAAAAAAAAAAACCTCAGCTCAAGTACTACTTTGTGCAGAAGGCTTTCCCCTTCCACCAATTGCTCTTCCATCTATTCTATATATTTCTCTTATGTACCTACTTATTTGGACATTGTCTCCCCCATTAGAATAACCCCAATACTAAGCAATATGAAATGTTCTTGGCAATATTAAATGATTAATAAATCCTTGTTGAATTACTTAACTAATGTGAAAGAATCCAACCATTCTGGAGAGCAATCTGGAATTATGCCCAAAAAGTTATCAAAATGTGCATACCCTTTGACCCAGCCATACTACTACTGGGCTTATACCCCAAGGAACTACTAAAGAAGGGAAAGGGACCTGTATGTGCCAAAATGTTTGTGGCAGCCCTTTTCATAGTGGCTAGAAGCTGGAAGATGAATGGATGTCCATCAATTGGAGAATGGTTGGGTAAACTATGGTATATGAATGTTATGGAATATTATTGTTCTGTAAGAAATGACCAACAGGAGAAATACAGAGAGGCTTGGAGAGACTTACATCAACTGATGCTGAGTGAAACGAGCAGAACCAGAAGATCATTATACACTTCAACAATGATACTGTACGAGGATGTATGCTGGTGGAAGTGGATTTCTTCAACATAGAGAAGAGCTAATCCAATTCCAAATGATTAATGATGGGCAGAATCAGCTACATCCAGAAAAGGAACACTGGGAAATGAGTGTAAACTGTTATTTTTACCTTCTGAATCCAATTCTTCCTGTGCAACAAAAAATTCGGTTCTACACACATATATTGTATCTAGAATATACTGTAATATATTTAACATATATAAGACTGCTTGCCAAATGGGGGAGGGGTTTGGGGGAGGAAGGGAAAAAATCTGAATAGAAGTAAGTGCAAGGGATAATGTTGTAAAAAATTACCCATGCATATGTACTGTCAAAAAAATGTTATAATTATAAAATAAAATAAAAATTAAAAAAAATTACTTAACTAAGAAACAAGACTTCAGAGAATAACGCAAAGACAAAGTAGGGGTGATACACGAGAAAAGCAGGGAGAGATGAAATAATTAGAGGTGATAATGAGGACAGATTACAGATTTAGAAGTAAGGCAGAGGGAGAGAAGCAAATATTAAAGAAGTACAAGAAAGGAATTTTGGCTTTTTAGATATGGAGGACTAACAGTTATAGGTGATAGTAAGTTCAAATGTGACTAAATAAGTTTTAAACTAGTTTCAGCATATTTGGGAAATGACAGGTGAGCACATCCCTTTCAATGATTCTTTTCAATGATTTACACTGTCAGCATTCATTCACAAAGTTTTTGTACTTACTATACTCTATATTTTCTTCTATTAAAAAATTAAACATAATTTTTCTTAAGATGCACGTGGTTTCTTTTAAATGGTTTCTAACTAGAAGAACAGGCTGATTACAATAGTAGGCAACTTTAAAAAAAAATAAATTCTACAATTTGGAACTATGTTCAAAAAGTTATCATGCATACCGCTTGACCCAGCAGTGCTTCTGGCAGCCCTTTTGGTAGTGACAAGAAACTGCAAACTGAATGGATGCTCATCATTTGGAGATGGCTGAATAAGTTATGGCATATGAATGTTATGGAATATTATTGTTCTATAAGAAATGATCAGTAGGATGATTTTAGAAAGGCCTGGAGAGACTTACATGAACTGATGCTAAGTGAAATGAACAGAACCAGGAGATCATTGTACATGGGAACACCAATATTATACAATTCTGATAAACATGACTTTTTCCAACAATAAAATGATTGATGTCAGTTCTAATAATTTTTGTGATGAAGAGAGCCATCTACACCCAGAGAGAGGACTGTAGAATCTGAATGTGGGTCACAACATAACATTCTCACTCTTTTTGTTGTTGTTTGTTTGCATTTTGTTTTCTTACTTATTTACTTTCTTTTTTTGACCTTGATTTTTTTTGTGCTGCAAGAGAACTGCATAAATATGTTTATGAATATTGCATTTAACATATATTTTAATATGTTTAACATATACTGGATTGCTTGCCATTTAGGGGAGAAGGTGGAGAGGAGGAGAAAATCTGAAACATAAGGCTATGCAAGGGTCAATGTTATCAAATTATCCATGCATATGTTTTGAAAATAAGCTTTATAAAAAAGAGAGAGAAATGCCCTAGTTTTTACATTAAAAAAAAAAGAAAGAAAGAAAAAAGAAACTCTATTACATAGAATGGAATGTTAACTAGCTGTGTATATTTGGTAGTATACTGATTCTGACATAATAATCATACAGAATAGTATACTGACACTAACATTTTAATTTACACCTACTATGAGTTTTTTTAATAGACTGCTTTATAGTGGTACATGTTTTAATTTTCATTTAATCATCTAGTTCCCAAGCTAAATTCATAAGCTCCATCAGATTAAGAACTACATTATGATTTTTTGTATGCATCAAAGCACCTAGAATAGTTCTTTGTATATGTTATATATAATTTATGTAAATGTCATCTTCCTCAACAGAATGTAAATCTTTTTATCTCCAGTACCTAGTTCAGTTAACTGTTTGGCACATGGGAGGTGCTTAATAAATGCTTAGTGATTGAAGAAAGTATGATGAAGGTACAAATCACTGAAGGTGCAGAGACTGATTAACTGGGAGATCAAGGTGTGTTAGAGGAAACCAAAGTCCCCAAGTAGGATAGCAACAATCGAGGAAAGGGAGACCATGAGCTAGTTACTGAACTGCACTAGAAAAGATGGGAAAATAACCTAATGGCAGATAACAACCAGGATCTGTATATCTACATATCTGAATATCATGAAACTAAAAGAAGGAAAGGTTGTTAAATAATGGATAGGGGTGGTAGGGAGGGTAGGACAAGAGAAGGTACATCCAGTACTAGAAAGAGAAGCTAGAGATGCACTCTCTGCTTGAAAAGGGTCAAGTTTCCATTTGAGCAAGAAGGAAAGTTTGTTAACAATAGAATGGGGGAGGGAACAATGGAAATGGAAGCAAAATAGAATAATGGCATCATAACAAAGGAAGGGAGTTTTCATTTAGTTTTTTTTTGACAATAAATCATAGAGATTCAGAGGATGGAATAAAGAGAAAGATTTAAAAGACATTTTAAAGGAAAAAATAATGATGGGACTTGGAGATAAAAAAAAATAACAAAACTCAAAAATGATACTTAAGTTTTATTTTTATTTATTTATTTATTTATTTTGAGGCTGGGGTTAAGTGACTTGCCCAGGGTCACACAGCTAGGAAGTGTTAAGTGTCTGAGACCAGATTTGAACTCCAGGCCTCCTGAATTCAAGGCTGGTGCTCTTTGCACTGCACCACCTAGCCGGCCACCTAGCCGCCCCCGATACTTAAGTTTTAAATCTAAATAACTAAATGATGGTAGTACCACTGAGAAAACTAGAAAAAAAGATTAGAAGTAGATCATTTAGGAAAGGAAGGTAATAAGCTAGGAAATGTTAAATTTTAAGAATAGTAAGATTGGGATGTGATAAAACACTTAAAAGACATTAGTACTGCTCAGATCTAAAGTCAAGACTAGAAAGATCATTATACACTTCAACAATGATACTGTACGAGGATGTATGCTGATGGAAGTGGATTTCTTCAACATAGAGAAGAGCTAATCCAATTCCAATTGATTAATGATGGACAGAACCAGCTACATCCAGAAAAGGACTGGGAAATGAATGTAAACTGTTATTTTTACCTTCTGAATCCAATTCTTCCTGTGCAACAAAAAATTCGGTTCTACACACATATATTGTATCTAAATTATACTGTAATATATTTAACATATATAAGACTGCTTGCCATCAGGGGGAGGGGGTTGGGGGAGGAAGGGAAAAAATCTGAATAGAAGTAAGTGCAAGGGATAATGTTGTAAAAAATTACCCATGCATATGTACTGTCAAAAAATGTTATAATTATAAAATAAAATAAAAAATTAAAAAAAAAAAAAAAAAATAAAGTCAAGACTAGAAAAGAGCAGGCAGCAAAACACAATTATCCCTTCAACATCAAAACTTTATCAGCATAAGAAATTAAATGATAATTTTGAGGGAATTTCATAGAAGCCACAGACAAAATGTAAAGGCCGCAGACAACAGAAAAAGTTCAGAAACTCAGAAATACATAAAATATATGTATAGTATTATATAATATCAACCACAATTTTACTTATTTGGATTATTTATTATAAGGTACTTATTATAAAAGAAAAATAATCAGGCTTCTCCAGTATGAAAGGAAGGCAAAAAAAAAAAAAAAAAAAAACATGGATATTGCAGACTGCAGAGGCACTTTGCCCATAATCCTTATGATGTGAAAGGGTGTCCACCAATGGATAATGGCTAAAACAACTGTGGCATATGAATGTAATAAAATATCACCATACCAAAAGAAAAATATTTCCCACTATATGAAGAATTCAGAGAAACATGAAAAGACATAAGCTGATAGATAATAAGCAAAATCAAGAAAACAATATATGCAATAATTATATAATGCAAGTGGAAAGAAAAGCAAAATAATTAATATTCTGTAATTATAATAACTAAGCTTGGTTACAGAGAAAAATATGCAACTCTTTTTGTTACAGATAGGGCACTGCTAGATATAGAATACTGCATGAATTGTCAAACATAGTAAATATGTCATTTAGTCTTGCTGATTTTTTTTTCTTTCTTTTAAAGTATTTTTTTATAAAACATAGCTCATTGGAGGTGGATGGGGAAATCAATTGGAAATGAAGGTGTTGTGAAAACAAAATATCAAAAGAATTCAAAGCTTGACAATTGTCTGCCAAAAAAAAAAAAAAAAAAAAAAAAAGTGATGGGGAACTGAGACTCTCACAGCTTCAATTAAAGGAAAGACTATAGAAAAAGATGATTGCTAGGTAAAAGTTAAATTGCCTTAAATTTGAATGAAATGAAAAAGCAAAAGAAAACAAACAAGCACTGGCTAAAGAAGAAGATGATGCTTAATGGCAGAAAAGACAGGAAATAATTTAATATATATGTACGATAAAATGTTAAAGGGATCTAGAACACTAAAAACCATACTCATCAACTGGGGTAGAGCTGAACAAATCATGAAATATGAATGTAATGAAATATTATTATATTAAGAAATGAATGAGACACGAGATTAACACTCAGATCCAAAGTCTAAGGACTGATAAAGGAAAACCTATATCAACTGATAAAAAAACAAAAGAAAGCAGAACCATAAGACCTAAAATAACAATAACAACAACAACAAAATTATACTAAAAGGCTGCCACCTAAATTGCAAGTGACCAATCATGGCTCAGGAAAACAGATAATGAAATACATTTCTCTTATCTCAATACACAGGTGGGCAGTTATGACTGTGGAATGTTACAAATAATGCTGGATGCAACTGTTCTATGGGTCAATCTTTCTGAATTGTTTTTCTTTGGGAAGGGAGAAATAATGGGAAATAAATGTGACATAAAAAACAAAAGACATAACAAATAGCACATTTTTCATAGAAAAGAACTGAGAAAAAGCTCATCTGTCCTAAAAGAACTGAGCTGAACAAACTGGAAATAAACAAATATAGTAGAATATTATTGCATTGTAAAGGAAAGATTCAGAGATATATAGACAAACTTCTATGAAATTTTGCAGAGTGAAAAAATCAAAGTAAAAAAATAATAATACACATGATGATTACAATACTAATAAAAGCAATAAAACTCTAGCCAAATATAATGGTCAAAGTTAAGGCCATATCTTAATAATTGAAAATTTATTTTTAGGGAACAAATCTTAAAGACAAATTTAAGTTTTTATTGGGAAATGATTGCTATAGCAAAACAAATCCCATCAATACTTTTTTAAAGGTTAAAGAAAGAAGAAATGTTTGTTTGTTTTTAAGGAATTGATGATCTCTATGAATTTGTTCCCTAGGCTATAGGGAATCCTGGAAATTTTTTTAAGAAATAGAACACTATCATGGAAATGATGTTTTATGTACTTAGTGGATGAATAAATAGGTGTGAATAAATTAATCAAGCATTTATCAAACAATTTCTGTGTCAAGCATTACACTTGGCGATAAAAGAATTAAAAAGTAGTTCAAGTCCTCAAAGAATTTACATTCCAGAGGCAAAAGTCACCAAACAAGAATGTGCAATATTCACCATCTTCCCAAAAAAGCAGAGAAATGGAACTGGATTTTCCTTGTCATGATGGTGCCTGTCCTAGTAGAGCTCAGTAGTCAAAAAAACCCTATATTTCCAGAGTACATCACTCTACTATTAAACAAAAAGCAAAATAGTCTCTCATTGTTACAGGATACAACACTGCCTTTCTGAATTCCTGTTTAGAAGTCAGAACTAGAAAAGAAAGGTCAAAGTACATCTCAATTTTTTTTTAGTAAAGCTGAAAAAAAAATAACATTGGAATTGAAAATAACTACTGAAGTTGTCTTGTACAGGTATTGCAAGAGTGAATGTTGAAAACTATCTTTGCATGTACTTTGAAAAATAAAAAGCTATTATAATTTAAAAAAAAATAAACAACAAACTCCTTTTTAAAAAATTGTCTTGTACATAGTTGTACAATACTAAGCAAAACTCTGAAGAGCAATTTGGAACTATGCTCAAAAAGTTATCAAACTGTGCATATCCTTTGACCCAGCAGTTTTGCTACTGGGTTTGTATCCCAAAGAGATCTTAAAGAAAGGAAAGGGATCTGTATGTGCAAGAATGTTTGTGGCAGCCCTCTTTGTAGTGGCCAGAAACTGAAAACTGAGTGGATTCCCATCAATTGGAGAATGGCTCAATAAATTGTGGTGTATGAATGTTATAGAATATTATTGTTCTGTAAGAAATGACCAATAGGATGATTTCAGAAAGGCCTGGAGAGACTCACATGAACTGATGCTGAATGAAATGAGCAGGACCAGGAGGAGATCATTGTATACTTCAACAACAATACTATATGATGATCAATTCTGATGGATGCAAAAGAACTCTAAGAGATGATTATGAACCACTACATAGAATCCCCAATCCCTCTAATTTTGTCCGCCTACATTTTGGATTTCCTTCACAGGCCAATTGTACACTATTTCAAAATCCGCTTCTTTTTGTACAGCAAAACAAATGTTTGGACATGTATACACATATTGTATTTAATTTATACTCTAACATACTTAACATGTATTAGTCAACCTGCCACCTGGGAGGGGGGAAGGAGGGAGAAAATTAGAACAAAAGGTTTGGCAATTGTCAATGTTGTAAAATTACCCGTGCATATACCTGGCAAATAGAAACTATTAAAGTAAATATATATATATATATTGGCCTTTTTGTTTTCTGGGGACAGGGGACATGGACACGATTTATAAAACAGTAAAAATAATAATAAACTGAGTTTGGAAAGTGAGGCTCAAGTTACTTCTCTGCCACTAAACAGCTATATCACTTTGCATATATAACCCCTTTGGATTTCAGTTTTCTCATCCATAAAAGAAGGGATTGGACTTGATGATCTTTAAAGTCTCTTTTCAGCACCAGCATTCCATAAAGCCAATGTCTGTTCTGAGTTGTAAAGGAAAGATAAAGAAATGAGTTTACCAGGAAGTTCTATCAGATGAAGTGAATTTCTTAGAAGAAACACATTTTGCTATAGCTTCCTCTTCATCAGACTAACCCAATGTGATGGTCAAAGAAATTTAATGTCCATATACAAAATCTGTGGGTTATATCAGTAACTTATCTTTAATAAGAAAAGAAAGACTTACTCTTGTCTCTCATATCTGAGGGTTTCTCGGATGGACCATGCAACCTGGTATGGCGAGGCTTGCTCTGATTCCTCTAATTCTTCTCCACTATCTTCAGACCAGTCCAGCCCTGAGGGAGATGAGCAGATAACATATAGATAGAAAAATGAAAATTCAAAGAAATAATTTATCTTTGAATTTAGGAAATAAAAACTCTTCAAAATTGTCCAAGCTAATAATGGTAAGTACTATTATAATATAAATAAATTCTATCTAAGATGCCTGTCTGATTCTAAGACAGTACTACAATAGCTAATTAATATTCATTATTTTTAAAAAAACTGACCCTTAGATGCAACAACAAAAAAATGTTTTCTACTTTTTATTAAAGATGCATATCATCAGCAAGGATAAAAATAAGGAGCCATAGGATGTACTTTAAGATATAAGGAGATTATACCCTTTGATCCAGCAGTGTTACTACTGGGCTTATATCCCAAAGAGATTTTAAAGAAGGGAAAGGGGCCTGTATCTGCAAGAATGTTTGTAGCAGCCCTCTTTGTAGTGTCCAGAAACTGGAAATTGAGTGGATGCCCATCAATTGGAGAATGGCTGAATAAATTGTGGTATATGAATATTATAGAATATTATTGTTCTGGATGATTTCAGAAAGGCCTGGAGAGACTTACATGAACTGATGCTGAGTGAAATGAGCAGGACCAGGAGGAGATCGTTGTATACTTCAACAATAATACTATATGAGGATCAATTCTGATGGATGTGGCCATCTTCAACAATGAGATGAACCAAATCAGCTCCAATAAAGCAGTAATGAACTGAACCAGCTACATCCAGCAAAAGAACTCTGGGAGATGATTATGAACCACTACATGGAATTCCCAATCCCTCTATTTTTGTCTGCCTGTATTTTTGATTTCCTTCACAGGCTAAATGTACACTATTTCAAAGTCTGATTCTTTTTGTTCCGCAAAATAACTGTTTGGACATGTATACAGATATTGTATTTAACTTATACTTTAACATATTTAGCATGTATTGGTCAACCTGCCATCTGGGGGAGGGGTGGGGGAAGGCGGGGGAAAGTTGGAACAAAAGGTTCTGCAATTGTCAATGCTGAAAAATTACCCATGCATATATCTTGTAAATAAAAAGCTATAATAATAAAAAAAGAAAGAAAGAAAGAAAAGAATCTATAAGGAGATTTACAGTAAGGGCATACTTCTATCCTTCTAGCATTTATAGTTCACTGCTAGGGATATTCACTTTACCAATGTGGATCACAATCCCTCTATAACTTGATAAACAGTCTTCTTGAGTTGAAATAGCCATCACTGCTTGGCTAAGCTGATAATAAGTCTATGAGAACTTAAGTAGGCAGAAGAAAATGGCTGGTTGCTGTCCATTATTCTCAAAGAAGACCAAACTGACATTATGTTAGAGTCAAGTTAGGGGGATTGACTGTGGCTGATCAGAACAATATAATCTCAGAATGCTCAGCCATAGGTCTGGACATAAAAAGTCCATGTGAACATTTGAAGTGAACTCTCAAACTTTGTACATCTCACATTTCTTCTGAACTAATTCAATTGTGCTTTGCTCATACAGCACAGCCCCTCTTCTGATGAGGGCACACCATGTTGTGCCAGTGTCTCCCACGTTATACAATCAGTTCTAAAGTTTTTAAGAGACCTTGAGAGTGTCCTTGTATGTTTTTTCTGACCATCTAGTGAGTGCTCCTGTGTGAGTTCTCCACAAAAGTCTTTTTTTAACAAATGTACATTTCAAATTCCTTTGCAGATAGGACCTACTCTGCTGAATTGGCCATTGTTTAAATGCCAAATGTATACTAGGCAGAACAAAATACAAAGTACATCAACAAGTAGTATGAAAATATCATTAAAAATTAAATATACCACAAACAAAAACACAAATCTGGGAGTTTCAGGGAGAAGGCCTAAGGGAAGAAGAGAAAAGGTAAACAAGAATAACCTGTATTCAGGACTCCATTTGCTCATGAAGTTTATAATGAATAAACTCAGATAAGAGGACAAGAGTATTATGAGTACTTGAAGTGAACCAGGGAGTCACTTGCAGTGAAGGAGGGGAGATGCAAAAATGGAGGTGAAAGACAAATTTTGCCAATTTCTTAATTTGGTCAGAGGCAACCCAGTTTATCTTCAACTATTTGAAAACAGATAAAAACTATGTATGGAGTTATTTTTGTAATGCCCAACCAACTAAGAATAACCCTGCTCAACTGATTTATGAAAGTTATATTTATTTTTTACATGGCTTACTTTGTTATAAAGGAGCTTCAATCCAAGAGCACTTATTAATCAAACTAAGTCTTTTCAGTTTAATGAGCCTTTACTTGTGCTCTAAGATAAAAATAACTACCCCATCATTGAAAATTAAATTATATTTTTAAAAATTGAAAATATAGCACCCACCAACTTCACACAGTAAGACTAAATTACAAAGTTAAATACAATTAGTTTAAGAAGGACAAATGAAAGAAGGTAAAAACCATTGATGGTTAAATTTGACCATCAATTCACCTAACTCACAATGATATATCTAGTCTTAAATGACTTCAAAAGACTTACAAAGATTTTATTGAAGATTATGGATAGATTTGGAATTCATTCAGTTCCTTCAGTAAAGAATGGTAAATTCCCCCTGTCCTTCAATTTTCTAGGATCCAAATTTAGAGAAGGGTAATAGGGGATGAAAAATAAACGACATGATTTCTAATGTTACTCTGAGGAACACTTAATTACGCTGAATGAATGATAATTATTAACTCTGCTTAAAACTAATTTCATTATATTAGTATATATTATTATTCCTATTTTAAAACTAAATTTTGCATATCCACTTTTTCTTTTATTTTTTAAATCTTAATTTCTAAAATAATTTTTATTTTCTGAGGGAAGAGAATAAACATTTAATTTGCTCAGGGTCATAGAACTAGTAAACATCTGAGGCTGAATTTAAATTCAGGGCTTCCAGACTCTAGGCCATACACTCTATCCATAGTACCACTGAGAGAGTGACACGAAGTCAGTCACAACCATGGAAATACGTTACTCAGTCTTTCACATGGATATGAAATTTACTGACTTTGGCAATTAATATTACCTTTGTAAGTTCGTTTGTAAAGATTTTGACTTTAGCAAAAGGGCTTCCACCCGATTTCATTAAACAAGTATTTGTTAGGTCTACTCTGTGTGCCAGGCACTGGTTGGTCCTAGGGATACAAGGAGAAAGGGATATAGACCCTGATAACAAATAAGAGATCAGGTTATGGAGGGAGACTAGGAAAAAGCCTCTTTTAGGAGATGGCCCTGAAGTTAATTCTTTTTTTTTCTTTTTTTGCTGAGGCAATTGGGATTAAGTGACTTGCCCAGGGTCGCACAGCTAGGAAGTGTTAAGTGTCTGAGGTAAGATTTGAACTAAGGTCCTCCTGACTTCAGGGCTGGTGCTCTAACCACTGCATCACCTAGCTGCCCCACTGAAGTTAATTCTTGAAGAGAATTAGAGATTCCAAAAGAATAAAGTTAGTAGGAAGAATATTCCAGTTCTAGAGGGACAGCCCCTTCAAAGACAAGGAAGCAACAGACAAATTATTGTGTCTACCACATAGATCATGTCTGAATATCTTGCTATCAGCATAGCAAGCAGGCCAGTTTGACTGGAAGATAGAGTGTATGAGTAGAATGTAATGGGAACTAGGTTTAGAAAGACAGACTATAGTCAGATCTTAGAATCAAAAAAGGAATCTGTGTTTGATTCTAGAATCACCAAGAAACTACTGCAACTTTTTAAACAGAGAAGTGTCAGACAGACCCGTATTTTGAAAACATTAATTTGGCAACCATACAGGGGATAGATTTTTAAAAAGTGGAGAAAATGGAGGCTACCTCAATAATCTTGTCAAGATGTGATGAAGACTCGAAGTAGGGGAGTGTCAGGGGAATGAAGAGGTCAGATGCAAGAAATGTTGTGGAGCAGATGATGTAGTGGATGGAACACCAGCCTGGAAACCAGGAGGACCTGAATTCAAATCTGATCTCAGACACTTGATACTTCCTAATTGTGTAACTTTGGGCAACTCACTTAACCCCAATTGTCTCAAAAAAAAAAAAAAAAAATTCTGTGGAGCCACCAAAATATGGTAACTGGAAGATGGTGGTGCCCTTGACAGAAAATAGGGAAGTTATACTTAAATTGGATTCATCATAAAAAAATAGTTAAATTGATCATTCTCTCAAAAGATTTTAAGTGGGTTTATCCATGTCAAAGAACATTACTTAACAGAACAGCTAAGAAAAAAAATCAACTGAAAAATTTATTGAGATTTAAGATTAGATAATATGTTGCTACTGACATAAAGAAATTCTTAAATCTACACTTGAAATTACTGGCAAATGTAAGGTCACCTTAAAAGGCACATTACTTTCCTTTGCCAAATATAATATTCTAATTTGCCCCAAAAGATAGAGTCAATAATAAAATGATCACAATAGCAACAATTTTATTCTGTGTACCCCAAGTATATAATATATATAATATATATATATCCCAAGTATATAATATATATATTGGGCTACTGTATACCCCAAGTAAATAAATCTTTCATAGACAAAGATGATGCTCTACCATTAATAAATAGCATAAGTGAAACAGGTTTACACTAAATCATCCAGACCCACTCACCTGGTAAGCTGGTGATCAATGTTACATACCTATGAAATGCCTAAGATGAGGAATGCTGTCTATGATCATGGGAATGAATGTCTGTTCTAGCATGAAACTATCAGAGCCTTAAAAACAAAACTTTTCTAACCTTGGCCTCATTTGTACTAGTTCTAATATAACCAACTAAGCTAACCAATAACAGATTATAGGTGAGCAAAGTCCCCTAATCTGGTCTTCTAGCTTCTAGAATGTTTCCTTTTGCTCTTAGCAAAACAAATATGATTTAGATGATTATACTTGCTAATGGGTTTATAAGTATTATTTTCCCCAAAAATAAACGTTCTTTTCAAAATTTTTATTTGAGTCCTAAAAATATGGATTCTGGTTAAAGACAAATAAGTATTTCCTGTTTCTTTTATGTTTATAGCATCAAAGATTAATTCATAGGTGCTATATTCTCAGTTTTAGTTAGTCATTTTAAAAATTCAATGATATTAGGGAATAGGGTTATTTAAAAAGTTAAAAGATTATCAGTTATCATTGTTGTGAAGTTACCACTGTTGTAACTGAAAGTTGGTGGTGTCCTTGACAGAAACAGGGAAGTTATCTTTAAATTGGGCTCATTATAAAGAATGTAAAATGATAGTTGTTCTCTCATAGATTAAATTTTAACCCATTTAAAATAATAAAGATTAAATTTTCCAAACACTTAAATAACTATTTCCTTAGATTTTTAGTTTACATAAGCTAGCTAAATTTATATTTATAAAACTACAAATATATTTCCAATTTTAATAACTTTGCCTTTAAACCCTATTGCACTGTTGGTAGAAATGTGATGTAGTTTAACCATTCTGCAAAGCAATTTGGAACCATGTCCCCAAAATTATTCAATTGCTTATACTCTTAGAATTGATTATACATACCACCATTGGGCCTACATCCCAAGGAGAGCAAAGAAAAAAGGAAAGGGCCCACATGACCAAAAATACTAATATCAGCTTTTCATACTAGTCAAAATTTGGAGACTAAGATTGTGTATTGGGAAATGGGCAAACAAATTATGGCATAGGAATGTAATGGGGGATTATGATGCTATAGGAAATGATGAAATGGACAGTTTCAAAGAAAAATGAGAGCACTATGAACTGACGCAGAAGGAAACAAAATTTAAAAAAAAATTTATACAGAACTAAGAAAAATCGACTTTGAATGACTTAAAACTCAAATCAGTGCAATGATAAACCACAAATCAGAAGCTAAAATATACCACACCTGACAGAATGCATTTAATGATCTTAAAATGCAAACACAGACATTTTCACATAGACTAATTCAGAAATTTGCCTTGCAGAATTATGCATATTTGCTAATATGGTTTATTATGAAAGTGGTTGCTTCCAATGCCTGGAATTTTCTCCTTCCTCACTTCTGTCTTCTGACCTCCCTCAAGTGCCCAATAAAATTCCACGCTGTCTTCCCTTTTCTGATTATCTCCAATTTATTTTGAATACACCTTGTTTGCATATAGTTATTTTTGCATGGTGTCTCCTCCATTAGACTATAAGCTTCTTGAGAACCCTGGTTTGAGAGTCAGGAAGATCTGAATTCAAAGCCAGCCTCAGAAACTTACTTGCCATGTGATCATGGGCAAGTCACTTAACCTATCTCAGTTTCATCTGTAAAATGGGTATAATAACAGCATCGACCTCCCTGGGTTGTGGAGGATAGAACAAGGTAATATTTGTAAAACTTGCAAACCATATAGCACTACATAATGCTAGTTACTAGGAGGCAGCTAGGTGGTACAATAGATGGAGCATTAAAGGAACTCTGGGATCTGAGGCAAATCATTTCACTTCTATTTTCTTCAGTTTCCTTTTCTGTGAAATAAATAGAGCCCCTGTACCTCTTAGTATTGTTAAAATGCTTTTCAAACCTTAGAGTGTATATAAATGCCAACTATGCTGATTTTTTTGGCCTTTCTTTTTAGCCTCAGCCCTTAGCACATAATAGGATAAATGTTTGTTGAACTGACCTAATTTTCACTTTTCGTTTTATTATTGTAGTTATTCATGTGAGGGGAAGGTGGAAATGGAAGAGAGAGAATGAAATAATATGCAATAATAATTACAATTTTTAAAATTAACTCTCACATAACACTTTATAATCAGCTAATTTATACATTTTAACAGAATATTTTGCTTTATAAAGAAATGTAGGGTCCGAATACAATTCTTCCTTTGCAACAACAACAACAAAAAAATTCGGTCCTGCACATATATATTGTACCTAGAATATACTATAAGATATTTAATATGTATGGGAATGCCTGCCATCTAGGGGAGGGGGTGGAGGGAAGGAGGGGAAAAATTTGGAACAGAAGGGAGTACAAGGGATAATGTTGTAAAAAAAAAAAAAAAAAAAAAGAACCTATGCATATGTACTGTCAAAAAAAGTTATAATTATAAAAATTAATAAAAAACAAACAAACCAAAAAAAGAAAAAGAAAAAAAGAAAAAGAAAAAAAAAAAAGAAATATAGGGGCAGCTAGTTGGTGCAGGGGATAGATCACCAGCCCTGAAGTCAGGAGGATCAAAGTTCAAATTTGGCCTCAGACACTTAACACTCCCTGCCTGTGTGATCCTGAGAAAGTCACTTAACCCCAGTTGAGAAAGGAAGGAAAGGAAGAAAAGAATACCAAAGAGAAAACAACAATTCTGAAGCGCAAAAGCAATGGTGAGAAGACCAGATGTGTCAATTACCAGCTCTTTGGTCTGTCCCTAGATCCCTAGGCCAGAACCGATTATCCACTCACCTAGATGGGGAAACAGATCTGTGTCCAGCTGCCGTCTCCGAGTGCACAGTTTCACCAGTCTCTGCAGCCGACTCATGCAAGCCGAGTGTGGAGAGAAGGCCGTGGCTTTCATGAGGACCCGGTCAGTCCGGGGCGGGTCCACAGCAGGAGCCCTACCGGAGGGCGGGAGAGGCAGGGGTCTCTTCTGGGACGACTGCCTGGCTTGTGCTATAGTGTGTGTGGTGGATGCCACTCCCTGCATTGGTAGGCTGGTGTTCTGAGGTGGAGGGGACTTGCAGACCAGACCCTGCGGCAGCCCAGGAGGCTTTAAAGAAGTCGATAAAGGTGGCAGATGGGCGTGCTGCTGCGGAGGCTGCTGCTGCAAAGGTGCAGGAGGGGGGCTAAAGTGCTCTTGGCGGACTTTTAAAATCTCTGTCTCTCTCTGGCGTTGCCGATTCTGGGCCAGCTTACTCTGCAACTTCTTCCTCACGGTTGCCCCTTTCTTTAGGTCATCATCTTCCTCATTGAAAGCAAAAGGATCTTCCAACTCTGTCTCCAGGTAGTGGAGAGGGACCCTCGCCCCTGGTGGTGACAGGGACATTCCATCAAGTCCATTGGGCATCTTCAAGGCCAGGGTGGGCACCGTCAGGCTGAAGGCCATGGTATCCATCTGGTGCCTGGCCTTCGCCTCCTCTAGTGGATCATTCTTTTTCTTCCTCTCTTTTTTCGGTATAAAGCCAAGTACCTGCAAGTGGCTGTTGCAGTACCTTTAAAAAAATGCATACACAATAAGTTCTGGATTTCCTTTACACAGGATGAATAGAGCTAAATGAAGGCCTCAAGACCCATTTGGGTACTTGAAAAGTGTTTGTTACTAGTTAAAACCCACATTCGCTAAATAATGAGAAGTCTGATACTGGCAAGGCCTGTCATTCATTTAAGGATAATTAGCAAGAAGACTAGGCTGAAATGGCCATTTTAAAAAGACCCAAACAACAAAAGATGTTCTTTTCAGTTTATACAGGCATTTTAAGGTGATGGAGGGCATCTTTGGTTTAGAAGGGTTTCAGTCCAGTATTGCTGTGAGTGTCATGTTTCTTATAGTAATCTCTAGCTAAAGAGAGCAATGGAACATGGCTAGCTAAATCAAGAACTCAGTCTTCCTTCCTAGTTATTTATTTTATCTCACTCAGATGACAAAAGTTGGGGAGAGCAGGCAAGCCTTCCATTCTCCGTAAATGATCACACTTTTCAACAATGTTTTACAAAGTTCTCTTTGAAGAAAAGGATAAGTAGTTTTGTGATGGGAGAGAGCCATCTGCATCCAGGGAGAGGACTATGGAGACTGAATGTGGATCACAACATAGTATTTTCACCTTTTTTGTTGCTGGCTTGCTTGTTTCCCCTCCCCTTTCTCATTTTTTCCCTTTTTGATCTGATTTTTCTTGTGCAGTATGATAAAATGTATAGTAGAACTTCACATGTTTAACATACCTTGGATTACTAGTTGTCTAAAGGAGGAGATGGGGGAAAGAGAGGAAAAAATTTAGAACACAAGGTTTTGCAAGGGTGAATGCTGGAAACTATCTTTGCATATACTTTGAAAATAAAAACCTATTATTAAAAAAGTAAAATAAATTAAGAAAGAAAGGGATAATAATAATACAAGTATTCCATAAACAGTTTAATAGAATTTATAGGCATTATAAATGCTATGTCCAATAGGATGGGGGGGGGGGGGGTTGCATGCACGCGCTTACATAACAGAGAAGGATGTGTGTGATGTGTATATGTATGTGTGTGTGTGTGTGTGTGTGTGTGTGTGTGTGTGTGTGTGTATAAAATCTTTACTTATACTTCTATTGTAAATTTAAAACGTATTTGTTTCAATTAAAGTCTCTTTAGTCTGTTACTGACATTAGTGCCTTTCAGTAGGAAATAACGAATTTGGGCATATGTATTTCTATAAGTAAATCCCCATTAAGTCTCTCACTTTTTACAAAATAATTTCTAGCAAAGATAGGAAAAATAGACAAGTCTTACATATTTGACTGTGCTAGGCTTAAGAACTACTGGCCTGCAGCATATCTGAAGAGGATCAACTAAAGAAACAAGTACATGGGGATGATACTGTCTAAATGCACATAAAACTTTGGTTCAGTAAATAATTTTAAAGATAAATTTAAAATAATTTAACAGCTTTTATTTAGGCCTCAAATCAATCTTTTCTCCTCCCTTGAACAGGTCCCTTTTGCCAATATACATATATATTGTCCCAACTACAAGTGATCTTACATTTTTTGTATTAATATAATAATTTATAAATTGACATCCCCTCATCCTTACCGTAATTTTTTAAAAAAAGAAAAAATACTACTAACAATTCTGTTTATCTCTCATATAACTTTCCTATATAGTGTAACTCTAGTGAGATTCTAAAACAGTGATTTTTAACCCTTTTTGTGTCACGGATCTCTTTTGACAGTCTGGTGAAACTAGAACCCTTTTCCACAATATTGCTTTTAAATTTATAAACAATATAGGGTTACAACAGAAACAATTACACTGAAAAACAGTCATCAAACTTTTTTTTTTAAGTTCACAAACAAACCACAGGTAAAGATCTCTTGTTTTAAAATTATTTACAAAAATACTAATTTCTAATCTTTGTGTACAAAGCATGACAAATGGATGGAGGCAGCCACAGAGATGGGAAAATCTGGTTTCAAGTCCCCACTTTTGATGCTGTTACCCTAGGCAAGTCATTTAATTTTTCAGTGCCTCAGCTAATAGTCTAAGTTTGTAAGTAAAAGAGCAGTTGCAGAATTGCATTGGTGGGGAGTTTCCTCACCCAAGTTCTGTGTACTTATGAATAAAAGTGCAGACTACTCCTCCCCAAATATATAAATATACACAAGTTCTCTGGGAATATAAACAGGAAATTAATTATCAATTAAAATATAGTTGTCATATATTGCCAATTATCTATCATTTCTGACTATCTATGCCAAGAAATTTCCATACCGCTTTGAATATTCAAGAGCTGATTTTGTGATATCACTGAAAATTTAATACAAACTTAAGACAAATTATAAAAGACTGATCGTTAACATAATTATTAAAAATAAAAATCTTTGGCAAAAACCTGAGCTGACTAAATTGTTTCTAAGTTGTTGTCCTTTCTTTCTCCCTTCCCCATTGGACTATAAATTCCTCAAAAGAAGATCCTAATTTTTGCCTTTCTTTGTATCCTCATTGCTTAGTGGAGTGCCTGGCACAATACAGGTACTTAATATATGACACTGACTTTATAATTCAAAGTAAGGAAAAAACCTAACAAAAAATAAAATTTGCTTTCTAATCACTCTGGTGCTTCCATTGAGTACAATACAATGCAATTCATTCTGTTTTATCAAGAAAGGGCCTCTTAAAGCAGAAGCTGTAATATATTTGGCCAACTGTAAGCTATTCAATACTAAGAAGTTTCCTGAATTCTCCAACTCATCAAAATTATATTGTAAATTACTGTCCTTAGTAGTCTGTTAGGGAGAAAAAAAAAAACAAAAAAACACACACCCTATAAAACAATTTTAAAATATTCACCCTAATTATCCAAGAAGAACTTTATCATGAATCTTTTTTTTTGTTACCCATAGAAGAAGCAAACAAATATAGCCTTATAATAATGAATAACATCTGTAAACAGGTTCAAGCATGATATTAAATATTACAATCTAGATTTCTTCAAGTTATTTTAAAAACCTTCTTCTCCCAAGTTCTAGTCTAGCAAGTTAGAAATAATTTTGATTTAGATTTTTTTTAGGATTTGAAAAACAACAGATTCTAATGACATCTAAGTCAATACAGAATACAGAAAAAGAAAATATAATTAATATTGGTTTGTGGGATCATCCTGTAAAAATATCCAAATTAGTATTTAATCATAGCATCTCCTAATAGATTTATGAGGAATTAACAATCCTTAGTCCATTTTTGTCTTTTAAAAAAATCTTATGTGTACTTCAGAGCTAAAAAGTGAAAGAAAAGAGGTTATCTGAGATGCCTATAACATTGTGGGGAATTTCTGATTGGCCTCTCATTTTAATTTGTGCTCTTAACTCTGGTAATAATAAGTCTTTAGTACTGGCCCTTGGGAAAATATCCAAGATTGGCAAATGCGTCAATGCTGAACTAAATTTAAAAGCAAAATTATATAGATATTAAAAAATATTACTTAAGGCAATGAATTAATTTATGTTCATCCATCATCCTAAAATAAAGAGTAATGAGAAATTGTAATTTTCACGCTACTTATTAATCTATAAAATCAAATTCTGACATGAACATTTTCTGCAAAGTATGAGTCTTTTTTTCATCTAAGATTAAACTTTTATTTCTTCCCTCACTAAAAAACTGTCTATAACTTTTAGGTGTTGTAATTTGAAGCCTGAAGTGCTGATTAGTAATTCTAAGGGAGTAGTCCCAAATCACTGTACCAAACCACACAGTTATTTTACTATGATCTCATTTTGTACAAATTATTTATTTCACACATTAAATGTAAATTGCAGGTCTGGTTGCTCACCAGAACAACTTTTATACTCCAATTAAACAAATTATTTACTTGAACACAGAAAGGTGAAGGCTGAGTATCAGGTTTTCCCTCCAATGGAAATATAATACATAAGAAAAATGCAAAACTAAAATTATGATTTTCAGTTACTTATATAAAAATATGTCCAGTTTTTCAAGGGATAGCTAGAATTGTTAGGAAAATGTCCAATATTTGCTGTACTGTATAATCCTTTACATGAGTAAATAAAGTAATCAATAGGATGGACATTGCTCTTTGATGATGAAGAAAATCACAAAGGGAAAAGTAGCCCTTAAAAAAGAATATGAATTCTCTTAAGAACATGCAAGATGTATGATCATCAGCAGATCATCTTTTAATTCATGTACACATTTTATTTTAAAACTTATTTCCAAGACATTGTTTTCTTAGAAGGAATTCTCTTGGGCATCATTTTTCAGTTTATATCTTAGAACTATCTTAGATGTAAAAACAAAGTTTTGTGTTCTGTGAGTACACTACACTATATTCTTTTTTTTTTTTAAATACCAATCTTTATGTCACAAAAAGGCTTAAAAATCATTTTAAAAGAACATAAAGCCTGAATACTATCTTTTAGCAGGACAGATTGAAGCATAATCCAATAACATTTCTGGTCTCCCCCCCCTTTTTTTAAAAGAAATATGTACTTATATACCCTACCACCTTTTAGCCAAAAATGTCAAAATTCTTGAAAAAATATTTAATTTCATAATCATATTTCCTGCAACATTCTGTTTTTAAAAATGTCTACAAAATGGTTTTCATTTGCACCAATGAAAATAGATTTTCTGAATGCCATCTTAATCAATAAGTGACCAGTGAGCTTATATATCAGAAAAAAAAAATTCCTTTTTCAATTGCTTTCATTTAAATTACTATTAAACTTAAAGGAGTCAGAGCCTTCTTGAAAAGGTCTTCATAAGCTATAGAAATAATAGCAAATTTTATGGGAGGGAGTAAAGTTTAATAGTTAATTCTAGATTGCCTACAAAATTAAGAGGGAAAAATACTCGAACATGCTTTCCTGGAACACTTCTTTTATGAAATATTCTCTAATCCCCAAAGGAATAAAAATACAATCTAAGCAAAAAATAAATAACAAAACCAAAAAAATTCAAATCACAATTCATATTAACTACATGTAGGCCCCAATAAATCTTACCTGCGATCCTCAGATTTGGGGATGGGGTTGGTGCAGCGTTGACTGTTATACTTGGCCACATATTCACATTGCTTGAAGGGGGCAGTCTTGTCCTCCAGAACGTGTCTGATACAGAAAGCGTAGCCGTTGAGCCGCCGCTGCTTGCACAGTTTGGGGCTATATGAGCACAAGGGCTTATTGTCAACCTCAGAGAAGTGTATGTGTTTCCCTTCATACATCACGTGACTCTATTCCTTGTGAACATCAGCTAAAAGATGGCCAAAAAAAAGAATCAATATGTAATAAAAATGTGTCCAAATGCATAAAACTTAAAATTTACATTTCATTGATGAATTCTGGCCAAAAAGTCGTACCTGATTTTAAATCTTCTGTACCATATCAATGTTAAGAAAGAGCCCCAAGGACACTTCTATCCTGGAATGCTGCAGAATCAAAACGAAGCAGATTGTCTATGAAAATATAAAAAGACCTAGTTAACAACTTGAAATAAACAGAACAACATCACTTAATTTAAAAAGTAATTTCTTCAATATAATTCAACATCTTAATTAAGAGACTTTAATTACTACTAAGAAAAAAAGGCATATTGCAAAACTTAGAAATGATTCCAAGATATCAAACTTAATAACATGAATTCAAGGTAAACCTTGTAAATACCTAATAACAAGAAGAATTTTTCCATAAATGAAAGATATTTTCACTAGTTACCAATGTCACATCTTGTACTCTGTTCAGACCTTAAATTCTTTAAATGCAAAAGTAATTTTCTCTAACGCTAAAAGTAGTCAGCAGAAATTCATTTTGTAAAACCAATAGCAGGCTGGTTAAACTGTTAAAAAAAATTGCCTATGGAATGTTCAAATAGCTAATTCATCACAATAATAAAATATAATGCTTTGTGATTTATAAAGCATTTTCCTCCCAACAGTCCTGTGAGGAAAGCAGATAAATGGTGTTTTACATCCATTATCTAATTTGACCCTTACAGCAGCCTAAGGTAGCCAGTTAGATAGTACTATTTCAATTTGCAGATGGAGAAACTAAGGTACAAAATGAGTAAATGATTTGTTTAAAATAACACCCTCAAAAATGGCAGCCTCAGGTCACCTGCTTCTACATAAAGGGCTTTTCCCACTATACTTCAATGTTTCTTAAAGGCAAAAGCTTCTTTCTTCATTACCGACTCTATCCTTCTTAGGTAACTTTGTATTTGCTTTATATTACTACTGAGTCTCCTACTCTTCAATTAACACCATATTATTTAACACACCATATTACTTAACAATTTAACATTCTTTTATAAGTATTACTATTCATAAAAGTGTTATGAGTGTTAAGGAATTTTTTCCTCTCTTCTTTTCCAGAGAAATCTTCAATAACTACCTCTACATATACTGTGTCTACCAATATTAGTGATATTTTATGCTAGATTACATCTATGATAACTCAACTATCAACTGTTAAAACTGAAACAGATATTAAAGATCATCTAGTAAACATTCATTGTACAGCTGAAGATAATGAAGTTGAGAGAAGTGACTTGCTCACAGACATTAGGTCAGCCAACAGCATAATTTAATTCCAAGGAATGAAATACTCTCTCTCACAGAACAGGAAGGAAATGCCTAGAACTATTGAATGACAATATAAGAATAAACATATTTTCCTTCACACTGCCAGCTAGCTTTGAGTGGAGAGATAAGGATAAAGTAGGAAGAGAAAGATTTAAGGAAATATTTCTTGAATCAACCAGGTTCTCAGGTTCCCTAGGAATTCCTAGACTCTTGTCTGGGGCTGTCTTTCAGTCATTTTTTTCCAGTCATATCCTACTCTTCAAGATATCATTTGGAATTTTCTTCACAAAGTGATTTGCCATTTCCTTCTCCAGCTCATTTTATAGATGAGGAACTAAGGCAAACAAGTTAAATGACTTGCCCATGATCACAGAGCTATTAAGTATCTGAGACCAAATTTAAACTCAAGAAAATGAACCTTCTTAATCCAGGCACCTCTCCATTCACTGCACCACCTAGCAACCCTTTGAAGGGATATAAGAAGTCAGAACTATTTTCATACTAATTATAATGCATCTTAATTTCTAATACAGGAAATGTTGATAAATATAACATGCTGAAGTCCTCAATAATTTTTAAGAGTATACACAAGTCCTAAGGCCAAAAAGTTTGAGAACTACTAAACTAGGGAACATCCAAAGATTCTTTTCAGATTTTTCAAATAAATCTCAAGTGAAGAAGGGAGGTTTCATTTTTTTTTTCTAAGTAGATTTTTCCTTCCTAACATCATGAGAATTGACTAGGAATAAGATTTTTTACTTCTTACAAAAAAGCAGCCAGGAAATTTCAAGTTGTATCCTTAAAAAGTAGCTAGTTATTCAAATTAATTATTTTCTACCAAAAATGCCAGTGCACTGAAAAAAAAAAATTTAACTAGAAGAATCTGATTCATGTGTCCGCCACAGCTTAGCTGTTATTCCTTGGCAGGTTCTGAACTTAACTGTAATTGGAAATTTAAATTTACATAAGAGATCTTTTCTACTTGATACAAACTAGGGAAAGACCTAATATGCAATCACAATTCACAAGATATCCACATGTTACACATATAATACAAAAGACAAATACACACACACACACCCATTGGAAATGGACTCAGCCAGGTAAACTAACTAGAAAGCACACATATGGAGTCAGTTTAATTCAGCAAACACTTATAAAGTGCCTGTTGCATGAAGAGTGTTGATCTCTCCATGTAATATAGATATGATACAGATAAAAATAGTGGCACAAAAATGCAGCTGATATCCCTTCAGCAAAGACTGCTCATTCAGCCAACCTCTCAGTAAACTCATAGGCAACAGAGCCTGTATAGCTCTGGAAGCAGCAAAAGCTGAGGGCTCCAATAAGTGAACCCCGGGACAATGAGAAAACTCCCATGCATTCAGTGCCTGAAGTCCCTAACACTCTATCCTGAGATACAGACACCAGAGAGGAAATTCTGAAAAATGGAGATCAGTACAGATAGACCTGGGTGACTCAGGGCTTCCAGAAAAAAAAAAAAAAAAAAAAAGCAGTTCAATTACCATAGAATTATACTCAAATTCACAAAAGACCTGGCAGTTCCTGCTAAAAACCAGAGATCTTGAAACATAACATTTTTAGAGGTAAACGATAAAGGTATACAACCATTTACTCTACAAAATCTGAGATATAATCAGGAGTGAGAAATGATCCTTTAATGGAATAGAGCACTTTCAAGTATTCCAGATGAATATATCAGAACTAAGTAAATAGGAACTCTGAAATACAGAAACATGAGTCCAGAAAAACTTAGAAAGGTAAATATATCTGAGCAAATGGAAAGAATTATATGATGATGTAGTACTAACAATCTAATGGGGGGAAGGGGAAGAAAGAAACAAGTGTTACCCACCTCCTAACAGAGGAGGTGGGTACAACAAACATTTCTGGATATGGCCACTGCATGGATTTATTTTGCTTGTCTATGCTTACCATTAAAACAGAATTTTTCTTTGTTTCTTTCTTTGGGCTAATTAATGTAGAGGTCTGAGATGAAGCAGGGATGCTTCCCCCCCCCCCCAAAAAAAGAGGAGCAACAAAACATTTTTTTTTTTTTTAATTCAAACAAGAAAACAAAAAGAATTTCAGAAGGGAAGAAAGGTAGGGCAGTTTTGAAAGTAAGAGCAGAATTTATTTCTTTAAAAAACAGTGTAAAATAAAGATATATAGTTTTATACAGAATCTTCTTTTTGTTTTCTTCTTTGTATATGGAAATGATTTTGGGGGGAATATTTTAAGTTCTAAATTTATAAAAAATAAAAATAAAGAAATTGATTCTATAACCTCTTGCAAAAAAAAAAAAAAAAACAAAGAATCAATACTATCTAGTACTTTGTTAGTGACTGGAAAGCATTAAAAAAAAAAGAAGAAGAAGTAAATTTCATAATCAAAGCCCTCAACAGTTTAAAATCTATTGAAAGGGGGGCAGCTAGGTGGCACAGTGGATAGAGCACCAGCCTTGAATTCAGGAGGACCCGAGTTCAAATTTGATCTCAGACACTTAACACTTCCTAGCTGTGTGACCCTGGGCAAGTGACTTAATCCCAGCTTCAGGAAAAAAATAAAATAAAATAAAATAAAATCTATTGAAAGACAAGACTTAGAAAAATGAAAGAAAGGGGAAAAGGAAAATGGGGGTGACAACTCATAGAAGGGAACAGAATAGAGTTATTAGCTATAGTTTCATAATTTGCCAATATCTTCTCACCAAATGTTCACCAGAAGATAAAGTCATTAAAATACTCCTGGATGCTGTTTGCAATGTGTTTCCTAAGAACAGATTAATAAAGTAATTTCTCAAGCACAAACATTATCAGACTGAAACTTGAGGAATTCTGAAGATCGCAAAAAATCTGCAAAGTTCTTATATAACTGTAGAATATTTCAAATGTTTCAGTGATTCACTATATCTCCATACGTGATACACCTGTAATTCATATTTGGAATTTTACATAAATTCTTAAGTTCTAACAATATCCCTACAATGTTTACAATCTCTGTATTCAATTTTCTCCCCAATCTCCCAGTATAGAATCTAATCAGCTCTCAGGATTTCTCCAAACGCTACTATGAAGAAGTCAAAAGCTGCTATAAATCATCTCTTTTCCATAATCACACAAATAATGTGGCATATAATTTCTATCCTTAATATTCCTTAAAACAGTAATAATCACAACCTCTCTGTTTTTAGTATCTTTTAATAAACATGTTCTCTTCACCTTTAAGATTATAGGACCCAAATGGCTGTGGAGGAGAAAATGAGGCAGATGACCTTCTACAGCCCTCCCTCATTTAAATCCAACTCACTTGCATGTCATGGCCTCACCTTCCTGATGTCATGGTCCACTTGGAGGATGAAGGAAAAACAACAAGACAGCAAATCTTTGACTAGGTCTTTTTTGCTGTATCCTATGAATTCTGGAGGCTCTTCTCTACCACAAAAAAAAAAAAAAAAAAAAAAAGCCTATTTCACATGTATTCTCATGTATTACCTTAAGATTGGTTAACTGTTCTTACTGTGGCTAACTTGTCTTTCTGTAGCAGAGTCATTTTTCTAGATAAGGCTTAGAATCTTTACATTTATGATTTCAGTTCCCTGCTACAGTTAGTCTTACTCTAGGCATAATTAAAGAAAAAAGGCCCTTCATCCCTAATATTTAACTACCTTCTAAATACATATCCATATTATTTCATGTATAAAACCGAAAGCACATAGCAATCATGTCTTTGGGGGGGTTTATATAGTGTCAATATTCAACTTGGGTTTTTTTTGTTTGTTTTTAGGGAAAAGGAGGTGGGAGGAAGGAGTTCAAGACAAAAGTAGAAATGGGAAAATAATCTTAAACTATTTGCCCCTGACATAATCAATTATCAAGACCTGAGGTCCTAGAATCCCCCAAATATTTCATAGAGGAGTTGCTATCATCTCCAGCTTTTCCCTTGAGACATAAAGAGAGGAGAAATGAATATATACTACAAAAAAGAAATCTGTGAAATCTAGTCAGGTACTTTAAAACTTCTGTCATACAGAAAATATTTAAATTTTCTAATGTTATTTCAGAATAAAAGCCACTTCTATGAAGAAAAAATGGCTAAATTCTAGTTATTAATATATGTTGCTATAGATTAAAATTTGAAATACTGGGGATGAGGGAACTCTGCTATTTTTAGCTATAAAATAAAATGAACTAAATCATTTCTGCTTACAGAATATAGATTGGTTTATGTGCCTTAAAAAAAGAAAACAAGTGATTAAACTCAGATCATTAAACATAATCAAATTATTAGTTAATATTAATAAAAGCCAAAAACAACTATTATGAAGAATAGATAATATGCAAGTAGATCTTTTCAAAATAAATACTTTCAACATCTGTAGGTGCATTAGATATTGCCAAGTGTAATGTAATAATGGCATAAGCACTGCTCTTTGGCAAATATAGATGAGTTTAAAAGACCTTGAAACAAGGTGTTACATTTTTTAAACAGAATAACAATTCACTTCCACGGTTATCTTTTTAGTGAAAGCTACAGTGGAATAAGATATAGGGAGAAAAAAGTGAGAAGTGGAGAGATAAGGTTTTAACAAAAGCTATGTGACAGCACTTTTAGGCTTCCAAAAGCAGTATAAAACAATTTGACAAAAATATGAAGATTCTACTGTTTGGGACTGCCAATGTGTCATTTCAATGTGAAATCACTGATATGTCACTTCTGTTCTTTTGATTCTCATGTTTCAGAAGTATGGTTGTTTCACTGCCACAGCATTTTTCTTTTCAGTCTGTAATTTTATATTCTACCACCTTTTAAAATTTGAGAGCAACAATACGCATGACACCTTTCCTAAAAAGGATATGAAACCAAGCTCTCAGAATGATGATATAACAACAACAACAATAATGGCATGTACATAGCACTATGTTCCAGGCAGTGTTTGTTATACATTTCACAATTATTATCTCATTCGATCCTTACAACTCTGGAAGGTAGGTAGTGTTATATCCCCATTTTACAGTTAAGAAAACTGAAGCAAACAGAGGTCAAGTAATTTGCTTGAGGTTACCCAGATAATAAGTATATTAAGTAAAATTTGAAATCAAGTCCTCTTGCCTCCAGATCCATTGCTCTGTGGCATCATTTAGCTACCTGACATGTGACATGTGACAAAGTGAAAAGAAACTTATCGAAGGTATAACTAATGGTCAAGATGATGCTAACATGAATTTTTAAGATATTAAGAATGTTTGTTGCTTTTTGTCATTTTGATCCTTAAATAAATAAGGATATTAACAAACAATGCTAACCAGCATTTCTGAAAGACATTTACTTTTAATAATTAATAGAAAATAGATTAATCTAAAAACTGGTAAGCCTACCTCATTCATTTGTTCTGATTAACTTGTGAAATGAACTTATGAAATATAATTCTAAAGGTAAACAGTATGATTCAGGTGGCAGAAAAAAAATCTATTGTGTGGAACAGGAGAGGAAGAGATTCATATACATATTGTCCTAAGTCTTGAGCAATATTTAGCATGCACTTAAAATATTATTCAAGTTATTCAAGTTGGGATAAAAGAATTCCAAGTAGCAATAATGCTTAAACACATTAATATAAAACAAAATTACATATTAAACCATTCAAATGGTCTATTATGCTACTTTTCTTCTTTTTGTCATATTGTCTTAATTCTAATTTTTATAAGCCTTCTACAAGAGTAGTTTGCAAGTAAGTGGTTTTTTTGGATGGCTCAGTATATTATAGTTTCTTACTGCTATTAGCCATACATCCTCTCTATACTTATGCCTCCGTGTTACCTCTGTTAACAATTAATTCCCAGTTTGTAGTTCCACTCAGAAAGAGTTGTTAGGAACTACTTTGTGATTATCCACCTAGTAAATTCACTAGAAGGAACATCTCTGTGAAGCCCCTGAACAGATAGGTTAAATTATAATAAATATAACAAAGTGTTCTATTATATTATTATTTACATGAACAGTGCTTGCAGATGATCAATAACAATAGCATTTTGATGAAATGCTAATAACAAATTCTTTACAATGCATAACTGCATACCAAAAACTAATCTCAGTTCCTTATCAATGTTCCTCTCACCTATAAAAATATCTGAGAAGAGATAGAAAAGAAGAATTAGGTTACATTTGAGCTCTTTAAAGCTCTTTTATTCTGCTAAGAATGCCCATTTCTCATCTTTCAATTATCATTATCCAATCTCCAAATCATCAACTACGATAAAAACAAACTAAAAAATACTCCTGGGACAGGAAGAAAGGACTGAATAAAAATATAAACATAAAATGTCCCTCTTCATCCATCTGTGCCCAGAACACCCTATTCACAACATGGAGGTTGGGCATCTGTTTCTTCTCCAGCTTCTAAAAATGTCAAATATTACATTCATTTAAAAATTTTATTGCAACAAAAATATTTAGATTGTTTGTAGAATTTGTTATAATAGAATTTTATCTAGGATCACAAATTTTTAAAGCTGGAAGGGATCTCTGATACCATCTGTTCCAATCTTGCCATGTTAGAGATGGGAAAACTGAGGCCAAGGATAGGCAGGTTTCTCATCCAAGGTCATATAGCAAGTGAATAAAGAGACTCTTGCTAGTCTGCCAATATGTCTCTGAAGCTGCTTTAAGTACAGGCTTCTTTGCTGCCTAAACTTAACACTGAGTGATTCTTAAGCACCCAATGCCCCTAGTCCAAATATTTCCTTCTCACAATGAAAACCCAAAAGCTAAGAGTTTTGCCAACAATAATGAAGCAAGTCAGTAACAGAACTGGGAACTACAAGTCCCATCAACCTTCATTAATGATAACATAGTCTTTCCTGTACTTAAGAAACTGCATAACTGCCAAATAACATCCAATTTTCTAAAGAAAACATTCAAAATGTAAATCATAATTAAAAACTTTGGGGATAAAATATCGGTCATCTCTGCAGAAGACACATAAACACATAGCCAACCGCAGTCCCTCCCCTAAGCTCCTATATCACCAATGACTTATTATGCATTTGAAACATCTGAGACATCTCAGATTCACTGTATTCAAAAACCTTTTGTCCCCAATCCCTGCCTTCTTCCAAATTCTATTTCTATCAAAGGCACTGCCACTCTTCCAATTTCAAGTTCATAACCTCAAAATCATGCTCCCTTCTCTTCACATATCCAATCAGTCCCCAAATCTTTCCTTTTCTACACTCCTACAATTAACATCAGGTCCACATCATTGCTCTCCTCTTAGATTACTGCAACAGCCATCTACTTGCCCTACACATCTTAAATCTTTTCCTATTCCAGTCCATCCTCCACTCCGCAGCCAAATTTTCTTTAAGGGCAAATCTGACTTTGTGATTCTCCTAACTAAACAAACTCAAGGGCCTTTATTACCTCAAGATAATATATAAGCTGGCCTAGACCTATCTTTTCAAACTTACTGGATGTTACTATTCCTTCCATATTGAGTCCAACCAATTGGACTCTTTTTTGTTTCTCTGTCTGTATGCCTGCATGTCCCATATACTTGGAATGAACTACTTCCTAAATTTTCCCTCAATGTTCGGTATTCCTTTCTACCCTTAAGACGAAGCTCAAACATAGTCTTTTGTATGAAGCCTTTTCTAAGCCTCACCAAATTGTTCATGCCCTACCTCATACTATCCTGCATCTGACAACTTTATATTTATTTACTTTATATTTAGGCTATACATATAGATGTATGTATACTTGTCTCTCCCATTATAATTCTTTCTAGTAGGGACTATTTTATTGATTTTACTTGTATCCACAGTGCCTAGAATACTGCGTGTCATATAACAGGTGCTTTAACAAATACCTGTTGGTTTACTGAATGCTACTGCCAGACTATGATATCTGGTTTAGTGGTACAACCAAAGGCAACTCACTGAACTTCTCTGAATCTGAGTTTACTCATCTTCAACATTACCTGAGACATCTCCCTCATAGAGATGCTATGAGATTCAAATGACAATGTATATATTTTTACACGATATGTGTGTATGTGTGTGTGTGTGTGTACGTCAGTTATCATAACTAAGGGTAAAGATAAAGTAATGATAATATACCATGGCAAAATAAAATAAGAGATCATATGATCATTAATCTAGAACTGGAAGAGATTTAAAGGTCACAGACTTCAAGCTCCTAATTTTAAAGATGAAGACACTGTCACCCAGAGAGTTAAGTCACTTGCACAAGGTCATACAGGCAGGAAGTTAACAGCTGGGGAAGTAAGTAGCAAAATAAGTAAGAGCACCAGTCCTGAAGTCAGGAGGACCCAAGTTCCAATTTGACCTCAGACACTTAACACTTCCTAGCTGTGTGACCCTGGGCAAGTCATTACCCCAATTGCCTCAGCTAAAAAAAGAAGTTAACAGAGCTGGTAGTGCAACTCAAGTCCAGTGCCTTTTTTGTGACTGATTGGAATAAAAATTTTTCCCGAAATAAAATTTACCTAGAAAAATGCCTTAAGATTATTACACTAAAATTATCTAAGTTTTTAATCTAGCATGAGGGACAATAATCACCTTTCAATTATAACCAAATAAACTAATCTGCTATCTCCTCCTTTTTATCACCTACTACCTTATAAGTTAATAAGTCTAAAAAGAGTCATGACTGGGAAAAAAAAGGCTAATTATCTAAGAATGTATGGATAAACATGACTTCTTTATAATGTAAGTAACATTATTATTATTATTATTATTTTACTTATTCCTTCTATGAGTCTTATGCTTTCCTTAGTTTCAAGTAAAAGTATTTCTTTTTTTAAGTGAAACCTACTATTTCTCTTAAAAGGAAAGTAACCCATTTTGGACAAATTAGATGAACTGGGCTAGAGTAAAAAAAGGGGGAAAAGTTTTGGAATACAATGTATATGCATGCGCGCAGTCGGCGCGCATGCACACACATACACACACACTTTAAAATACTGGTAACTTTCCCAAAAGCAATGTAAAATTCCATACATCTGGGGCAGCTAGGGGGCGCAGTGGATAGAGCACCAGCCTTGAATTCAGGAGGACCTGAGTTCAAATCTGATCTCAGACACTTAACACTTCCTAGCTGTGTGACCCTGGGCAAGTCACTTAACCCCAGCCTCAGGAAAAAAAAAAAAAAAAAATTCCATACATCTGATGTTACTCAGTCATGTTCATGTCTTTTGCAAACTTTTATACAATATGTGTGTGTGTCAGTTATCATAATTAAGGGTAAAGATAAAATAGATAACAATATACCATGGTAAAATATGAGTCATATGATCATTAATCTAGAACTACAAGAGATTTAAAGGTCACAGAGTCCAACCCTCTAATTTTAAAGATGAAGACACTGACACCCAAAGAGTTAAGTCATTTGTCCAAGATCACACAGACCCATTTGAGGTTTTCTTGTCAAAGATAGAGTCATTTCCTTCTCTAGCTCATTTTACAGATGAGGAAACTGAAGCAAATGGGGGGAAGTGACTTATGCAGGATCACACAGCTAGTAAGTATCTGAGGTCAGATTTAAATTCAGGTCTTCTTGCTTGATTCCCAGCTCACTTTTTATCCACTGCTACTATGTGCCATCTAGCTGCCTATATATCTATATTTAATTAATAGGAAAAGAAAATAGATGCTTTTAAAATCATAACGTATTGAATTTAAATAAAACAAAACAACTAACCTTTCCATTAGTTAACCAAAATAAAACTCTGTTCTTTTCTTTTTGGAATGATACCAAACAACTTTAGCATCTATGGCTTGTTAAAACCATGAATTTTAAGGTTGCAAGGATAGGACTCAAATCAAAATGTAAATTTTTTTGATACCTGTTTTAACTCCTTTTAGAGGCTGAGTGGTAGTGAGAAAGCACTGGACCTGGAGTCAGGAGAACCTGAGTTCAAATCTGTAGAAAACAGGACCATAAGTTTAGAGCTGAAAAAGGCTTGAAAGGAATTAGAGACTTAGAGCAAAAATAAACTTTGGAGTTAATCTAATCCAATCTAGTGTCATTTTACAGATAAAGAAACTGAGGCCAAGAGTTTTTTTTAAACAATTTGTCCAAGGCCACACTAATAGGAAGTGCTACAAAATCTAGAGTCATACCCAGGTCCTCCAATTCCACAACAATTTTTTTAATTACACCACTCTACTTTCTTGGCTCAACACTCATCAGCTGTTCACTAAATAAGCCTCAGTTTTCTTATCTGCAAAATTTAAATATCTTATGTAATATATAGAAAGTAATTTGCAAAACTTAAGATGCTAATGTCAGTTATTTTTATTTCATAGCAAAATTGGAATTGCTGAATGACACCAACCTTTTTTGTACACACTTAAGTCAGAAGATACTGTAACACTTTAAGATGAAAAAAAAAACAAGTCTATTTAAAGAAGTTAAATAGGTATAGATGCATTTGCTATTGTAATCTGTATCAAGTTCAGCCTTCTTTGCATTCAAGATCTTTAGGACTGTGGCTAATAAAAGATTTGGTGTCATTGGTTATTTCAAATGCCTTGTTTTTAAAACAGAATGAAATACTTAATAAAAAGCAACTAATGGGTCTCCCTTAGAAAAGTAAGCAATGGGGGGCTGGGAGGGAGGGGGAAGGGATCATAGTTTATCTACTGTTTTCCAAGTGTCGGATTTTCACTACTTAGTATTCTAGAGGTCGAACTGTCACGGAGTGAAATACTCTGCCAGCAGAATCCCAGCATGAAGCATTGGTACAGGACAAGAGGAGTGTATGAGGAGACATACTGCCCTAAATTTACAAAAATAGCAACAAGAACAAATTGGGGGTATGTGTGGGGGGAACACTGGAGAAGGAACTTAGCAAAATCATTAACACTAAGTAACAAAATCAAAGGTTAGCTCCAGGAAAGCACACTCTGAGAAGTAGGAAACCTGAGTTTCAGATTAAAGCAATATATTTGTTTTCTATAGCTGTTTCAAGGGTCACAGACCCTAAATATAGCTAAAAAAAAATCATTCAAACAAATATAAGAAAAAGTAAGTAAGCATCCGGCACAGTGTATCCTTTTAAGTTCTTTCTGATCCTGCTACATTCAGTAGCACCTATTTATTATATCTGATGTCAAACAAGAAGTTTCCTTAAAATTCCCATTTTCTTGTTCTGATGCACGGCTAAGAATAGTCCATAAATCCAAATGACTGTCTACTAAGGTAAAATTTCATAAATAGAAAAAACCTTGATTCATGAGTTGCTATTTCCATGAATCAATCAAGAAGCATTTTAAATGCATTCAGTGTACCTTTCTCCTCCTCCTCCTTCTCCTCCTCCTTTTCCCACCCTCAGCTATTTCTAACCCTTCATAGTGTTTCAGAATGGGGTATCTCTCGTAACTTCTACCAGACATGGACTAAATGGGAACGAGAACCCCTGGAATCGGGGGCTGGATCCAGAAATCCCTGCCTACTATCGGTGACAATCTCCTCACTGATCCCAAATCACATCCCTAAGCCCAAGAACTACCCAGATCAGTGCATTGCCTTCCTCTCAATCACCCACCCCCCTAAAGAAAACACAAGAGTTTGGGATTAAGGGGATTTGGGTGCGAAAAGAGCCACGCCGGGTTCCAGGTTGGGGAGGGGGCGAGGTCCTGGGTCCCCTTCCTTTCCAGTCCCCCCTCCCCCCCGCACACATACACACACACACACACATATATTCCCCAAAGCAAACCCACGGGAGGTTGAATAGGGAAACTTTTCCCTAAGGAAGGAGGAGATTCCCCCTCTGGGAGCTCGGGGGGCTCTGTGGGGGAGGTGGAGGCAGGGCTGGGTCGGGGGTCCTGATCTAGGAAGGGCTCTCCGGGGAGCGGGGTGGGGCAAGGCTGGGGTGGGGGACGCCGGGGAGGGATTACCCTTAGAAGCCAGAAGCCGGCAAAGAGTTTCTAAAAACCCCACCCCGCGCGCTCCCTAATCGCATCCCAGCCGGAGATGGGGGGCTCGGGCGCAAATTCCGGGGTCCCCCGCGGGCAGACCAGCCCCCCAACGCAGGCCTAAAAGGAAACTTTCGGGGCCGCGGCTGCACCTGCCTCCCCACGCCCGCCCCACCCACCCACCCACAGCGGCCACCCCAGGTCACAGCTCCTAGCTGGAGGGGGCGAGGATCCGGGGGGGCTGAGGATGGGCCGCTTGCCCCCCCCACTACTGCCCCTGCCAGGCCCGCCGCCCCACAGGGGCCGCTCCCGGGCCAGAGCGTGGGGGCTGGCTCTGGGCCGGGGCTCCCCGGTGCCAATCTCAAGCCGGGGTGAGCCCGCTCCCCTTGCTATAGGTGGGTGGGGGGCGTCCCGGAGGCTCAATGGGGGGTCCCGGAGCGCCAGGGGGCCCGTGTCACGGGGGTCCCGCCGGCCTGAGGCCTAAGCGGCCCCTCCCCCACGCACTTTCACACCCCCCCCCCCCGGCCCGGTTCCCCAGCCCGCAACCCTCGCTCCCCTCCCGCGACGGAGACCCGTGTGTGGGGAGCGGGGCTCCCGGGACCCCCCAACCCCTGGGCGGCCGCTGCCCCAGCCCCCGGCCCCCTTACCCCGGCTTTCCCGGCCCCGGGCCTGCGGCAGCCCGGCGCCTCCCCGGCCTCACGTGAGCACGTCAGGCGCCCGCCCTGCCTCCCCGGCCCGGCCCGGCGTCCTACGGGAGCCCGGGGATGGGGGCCGGGCCTGGGGCCGCCTCCGCTTACCTTGGAGCTGCTTTTTTTCCCCTCCTCTTCCCCCCTTTCCCCTCGGCTGGGGCTGACAGACGAGAGGCGCGGAGAGAGGCGCTGGCCGAGGGCGAGGAGCCGCCGCCGCCGCCGCCGCCGCTGCTCCCCCCCGGGCTCCCCGAGAGCCTCTCCCGCTCAGGCCGGGGCGCCGAGCATCATCTTTTTATTGGGGAAACTCCGGAGCGCTCCCGGGGTCGGTGATTATTGAGGGGAAATCCCTGAATCTAGGCTCCAGCCAAGAAGGCAGGGCTGCTGGGGCTGCACCACAAGAGGAGCCAGCAGCCTCCTACAGCACCACTACCGGCACTGAGAGGACATAACACCAGACAGCCGCTCCTCGGCCCTGCGAAACGACAACTTTCCTACCATCTTGGAGCTAGCGAGGGGGGCAGGGGCAGAGAGGGCACGGCGCCGCTGCCCGGGGACAGGACGGGGGCAGCAGCCCGCGACCCCCGAGCCCGAGGACGAGTGCCCGGCGGGGCGGGGGCGGCGGCCGCCTGCACGGCCGGCGGGGCCGCCGGGGCAAGGGCTCTCTGCTCTCCTGCTCCAATGACTTTTTTTTTTGTTGTTGTTGCAAGAAACAGGTGTTTCTCTCTCACCCCCTTTCTATCCTGATCCCCTCTTCAGGAGTGATTTTAATTTTTTTTTAAGGTAATGATTTTTTTCTCCTCCCTACTTCTTTACAGGTCCAACTTCAAGGGCTTGTGGCTAGTTGTTTTATTCCTACTTCCACTAGCCACTTTTATTATCCCTTCCTTCCTCCCTCTTCATCCTTCTCCTCTCTCCTCATGATCATTCTCTCTTCATTCTGATTTTACTTCTCTTCCTCATCCTTCCTCCTCCTCCTCATCATCCAATTTTCTCATCCTTATGCTTTTGTTCTCTTGTCATTTTAAACCTCTCTCTTCATCCTTATGTTTCCTCTTCATTCTCATCCTTCATCCTCATCCTCTGTCCTCATCTTTATGCTCATGCTTCCTTGTCATTCTCATCCTCTCTTCTGGTTCTTATAATCATTCTCCCCCTTCTTCTTTATACTCATCCTCATCCTCCTTCTTCTCATGGTTATGCTCATTCCCCCTCTTCATCCTCCTCCTCCTGTTCATCGTTTTTGCTTCCTCTTCATCCTTTTACTCATCCTCATCCTACTTCATTCTCGTCTTTCCTCGCCCTTATGTTTATGCTCCCTTGTCATTCTCATCTTCTCTCTTCCTTATGCTCAGCCTCCCTTGTCATCCTTATCCTCTCTCCTTATCCTTTATGTTCCTCATTCTTACACTTCATCCTCCTCCTTCATTCTAATCTTCTCTCCTTGGGCTTGTTTATGCTCCCATTCTCATCCTCTCTCCTCATTCTTATACTTTCTATTCATCATTTTATGCTCATCCTCCCTTTTCATCCTTATACTCATCCTCATCCTCCTTCATTCTCATCTCTGCTGTCCTTATGCCCATCCTTTCTTTTCATCATTATCTTTTATGTTCCGCATCCCTATGCTCAACTTATCCTTGTCATATTTCCTCATCTTTATGCTTATTCCCCCTCCCCCCATCTTCATCTTCCCTTTTCAGCCTCTTTTCCTCCATACCCTCAAAACAAATTCCTGTGTGACCAAGGTAAAGGGATAGATGCTCCCAGCTTCTTTTTTCTCCTGGCAGTATAAATAAAACTTTTAACTGTCCGGGAGGAAACTCTGTGGTTCCTTTTTTTTTCTGCCCTTTTGTTTGCCTCCCTACCCCCACCCTCCAAGTCTTCCTATGCAAAAAGAGGTAGTCTTAGGAACTCTTCCCTCATCTAAGTAAGTATAACTAATTACATTTTCTAGAACGATATCCTCAATCTGAAGTGTTCTCTGACCATGAAGGGGAAGGGAGACTTGGACTTAGTTTCAAAATAGCAGGTGGGTTGTTTGATTATTTGTTTGTTTTATTTTTTTAATAATGGAAAAGTTGTTGCAAACCTTGTCCACTGGAAAATATTTTTTTAGGTTCCAAATGATTGGGCTCTTTTTGCTTCTAGTAACTATAAATATACTTATGTCACAGAGGAAAGAGCCAGAAAAACAACTTTTTTTTTGGTTGCATAAATGCTGTCTTTTATAAATAATAGCATTTGTCTATTGCAAGTAGAGGTGGTTAATTAATTTTAATTTTTTAAAGAGGAAAGCTTCTTTGATTAAGTTGGATCAAAAGTACCTCCATGATAAAAAGTATCTAGAGGTGAAAGACCAAGAGTTTGAACACTCATGATTACAAGCAGTAATTTTCCAGCAGAATTCTTCTACAGAGGTGAGCAATTGCGCATAGACCTTTTTTGTTTTGTATAAAAGGAATGTGCACATAGAAAACTACAATCTTCTTTTTTTAGCTTATGGAGATAAATGTCAATTAAAGCATATATTAAAGTTATTTAATACAGTTGGGATAATGCGAAGAAAATTTAAAAGTAAAATTAATGTTTTTTTGTGGAGTGGTGATTTTGAGGTGGCCCAGTATATAGTTTTATTCAACTTAAGTTTCACTTAGTCTAATATAGAATATAAAGTATTTCCAGATGACTTCACTCATAATGTTTGTTTTCCAAATCTACAAAAAAGTTTGTTTATCTGTAACTATAAGCTAAACTCTAAAAAAATATCAATTAACATAGAGAGGGAGAGAAGGAGTGAGCTACATATAGTGTTATATATTATGTAATATATACATGAACTTCATCACCTAAGATTGAGCTTTTCAGTAATATTCCTTATTTTGATTTGGTAAGAATAAAGTAAAATACAGATTAACCTGTCCATTTTATCATTAGAAAAACCACAGATGTGACTTTGTGTTTTATTTGTCACTACAAGCTATATAGCACAGAGCTTAAACAGTAGTGAGTGTTTAATAAACAAATGCCTATTTGCTGAAATAAGCTGATGGACCTCTACTTAAATTTTTTTTTAAAAGCATAATAAGCATATAGTTTTAAAAGCAAAATTCCAGTAAGATAAACAAAGAAGTTAGACATAAGAGTTCTTTTTTTCTCCCCACCCCACTTTTTTGGAATTCCACTTCAATTGAAGAAGCATTATATTCTCCTCTATCAAACTGTATACTCCTTAGAGAGTGTAAATAGCATCTTTATAGCTCCTTAGCACAAGCACTCCCCAATATATAAAGTGTTTATTTAATAAATGTTTGAATTCTAGAAGAGAAATCACTGAAAGATAACATGTAGTGTTTTGTATATGACAATACTGATTCACAATCAGGAAGGATACGTACTTTTGAGTTTGTCTAGTAGTGGTGACAGACTTTTTCATTAAACTTCACACATTTATTTCAGTTCCCTTTGTAGTCGTAGAGATCCAAATTTGTAAGATATATGTGTAAGGCAGTAGTTCTCAGAGCATGACCCAGGAAACTAGAACACTTTAAGAAGGGTTAAGAAGCTATTTTCATTATAAGACACTTAATTTCTAATACTATAATTAACAAAAGATATAACTCACATAAACAAAAGTTCATTGTGGGGCCCTCCATCATCTTTAAGAAAGTATGAAATTGGGGCAGATAGATGGCACAGCCCTAAAGTCAGAAGGACATGAGTTCGAATCTCTTCTCAGACACTTAACACTTCCTAGCTGTGTGACCTTGGGCAAGTCACATAGCCCCAATTGCCTCAGCAAAAAAAAAGATGAAAGAAAGAAGAAAAAAAAAGTATGAGATCTACTGGACTAAGGAAAGGACACAATTTCTGGTTATGGGCTAGATAGTTTTCTTTTTTATAAACCTTTCTAGGGATCTCTACTATGACTGTGACCACATTTATACCAGACACCAGTCAACTTAGCTAAACAACTGAAACCAAAAGGGCTAAAATGAATGCCATTGAATTTGAAGTCTCAGAGAAACTAAAAAAAAGTACTGTTCCAACCACTTCATTTGTAGGTCAGTCTTTGCCCTTTATCTTCACCTTAGCACTATGGAATACTATAGGATGTGACATAGCTTGGGGAACAACCTTATAGGTACAACTCCAGCAAGCTTGCCAAAGAGTTTTCTGTAGCTTGGTTGATTCTCTTTAGTCCAGGAACTTTTTTCTTTATTGCTATGCTCTGTTCCTGCTATCCAGGAAAGCATACCAAGGCTTTATGTCATAAGTTTCCCAAAGTATGATAGAATAATAATGCAACTGTGTTCCACAAGTGGGATTTGGGCAGTTAGTAACAATCCCATTGAGGCCAACCAAGTTTAACCCGTGACACCTCTGTGAAATCTGGTGCTTAGCATCCATTGTGGCAAATTTCTAATCTTAGAGAGAGATTCAAAATTTTAACCAATTCTAGTGCTCTTTAGTTAGGAAAATAGAATTCCTTTGTGATTTCTGCAATGATTAACTTGTATTCTATAGCATGAAAATAGATTGTTTTTAATTCAGCTTATATAATTAAAAAGTTATTTAGGATTATGAAATAATATAGTGATTTTTAAGATGAAGCCTAGTTTTGAAGACCTCTCCATGCTAAATACAAGACTTTATGTCTGACTGAGGAGGTAGTGAGGAGCCACCAACATTTATTGAGGCTGCTGGTAACAATCACTTTTTTAGATGAGTGGAAAATGGAAATTGCACCCTTAGTCTTAGTAAACTTAGTCTTATGTCTTAGTAAACAGTTTCAGTTGCTGTGGTTAAAAAAATAATCTTATCATTTGATATAACCCTTCTGATAATGAATCGTTCGAAATTTAGTTAGATCTCTGACTATTGCTAAATCTATATTCAAAACCTTTCCAGAGTGGTCTCTTATGTTCATCTTATAGTCAGCTTATGTTCCATTAGCATAGGCCTGGAGAACCTAGGGTCATCTCTATATCATGATGAGTTATTAGACTAGGAATTTAGTCCAGACTTTTTATGCAATGATTAATAAAACTTTAAGACCCAGGATGATCTCTACCAAATAACTTTTTTAAAGTTTTTAAATTTTTAAAGATTTAAATATACTGATATGTGGTGCCAATTTGTTTTATTTTATTTTTTTGCTGAGACAATTGGGATTAAGTGACTTACCCAGGGTCACACAACTAGGAAGTGTTAAGTGTCTGAAACCAAATTTGAACTCAGGTCCTCCTGACTTCAGGGCTGGTGCTCTATCCACTGTGCCACCTAGCTGCCCCTGGTATCAAATTTTTAGAAATAGTTAGACAAATTATTAGAAAGTTTAATTTTCATTATGCCATACAGCAAAGATAGTCACAATGTCCTTTTAAATTTCTAGACATTCATTCATTCCATAAGGATTTATTAAATATTTTTGTGTTGATAATATTCATCTATTTGGGAACTGAAAAAAAGCAAAAGATAACATGATAACATTGTAGTATTTAGAGCTCAAAGGTAAGTAACTTTTAAATCAAAGAGTAATTCCTAATAGCCCACCTGTATTTATATCACTTTAGGGTTTAAAAAGTGATTGACATCTAATCCAGGCTGAGGTCCAGAGTCTTGCCCTAAGCCATTTAGAGCTGACAAGCCCAGGTCTATCTTGAGATTCATTTCTCTTCCCAAAATATCAGAAGTTCTTCTCATGTGCATTCATAAAACAACCAGAGAACAATTCAAAATAAGAAAAATGTTATCATGGACCAGGAGGCTTCATGAAAGACAAGGCAGATTGTGGACCATAGGACCATGTTGTTAGGAAGTGAATTATTAAGAGAGGAGGATATGTTATAAAGGCATGAAGGCAACAAGGAATCCCATTTCTATGAAATATACTGAGAACTAGTCTAACTGAGATAATGAAAGGTAAGACTAGATTAAGCACCTTAGCTTTTCAGATTAAAAAGGTAGTATTCAAATATCGTTTCCTTCTTTCTACATCATTCTCTTTTAATCTTGCCCTTTTTTTTTTTTTACAAATAAAATTTAAAAGACCCTTATGTTAAGTTACATATAAACCATTAAAAATATGACATTAAAAGTTAGGGCGGTTAAAGTTACAACAGTCAAAATAAAATTTCCTAATTTTCATATACTTAAGGTATAACACCACTATTGTTAAAATTTTTGCTTTTCCAATTATTGGCTTTTAATTATCTGACTTCATATTGTACCAGTTTTTTTTTTTAATTTTATATATTTGATGGGTTTTCTTATAATAAACTTCATGGTTCCATGATTTCATTACTGTGGGTGCTTCCTCTATCGATACAGATCTTGTCCCCTTCATGCTTTAGTAAACTCAACATCAAACATCTTTAAAAATTGAGTCAGTAAATGTATGAATTGTTTGATATCATTTCCTTTATTCCTTTAGAAAAAAAAAGTACTTCTATGTTGATTGAGATGTTAATTTTTCCATTCTCAAAATTGTTTGGAAGTCTATAGTAACTATATATCAAGGATGTTACAGATATAGGGAAGTACTGAATTTATAAATGGGTTACCTTATTAAAGTTTGTTAATGAATTATTTGTCAATCAATAGTCAATAAACATTTATGAAGTACTAACTATGTGCCAGGAACTGTGATTATCACTGGGGATACAAAGAAAGGAAAAATACAGTCCCTATCCTTTAGGAACTCAAAATCTAATGGGGAAAACAACATACAAAAGAGCTCTATACAGGATAAATAGAAAATAATCAACAGAGGGAACTAAAGAAGATTCCTGTAGAAGGTGGGATTTAAGCTGAGACTTTAAGGAATCCAGGAGGCACAGATGAGGAGTAGAGAATAAATTGAATCAGAAGAATATATTGTAGCAGACAGGATCAGAATGAGGAGAAGAAAACATATTGAGAGAAATGTTAAAAGGTGAAATTGACAGGCCTTGCCAATAGATTGGATATGGTGGATAAGAGGTAGTGAAGAACAAAAGGTTGTGAGTCTGGGGACTTGGAAGAATGCTGAAACTCAATACTAATAGTAAAAACTAGAAAGTAAGAGAATTTGAGGGGGACTTGGAATACATTTTCCTTTAGAAACAATGTTATAAATATTGGTTGGATTCCTTCCTAGGTTATCATCAGAAGCTTATTTAAGCCACAATCTACTTGAAATTAATTTACATTTCCCCTTTCAGTCAATTCACCTACTGTAAATCATCTACCACTCTATAGGGTCTATTTCTTTCATCCAGAATCTTCCAACTATTTTTTCGGTAAATAAAATCTTTGTTTTAGATAGAAACACTACCAACAAACATTTCCAAAATAGAAGTGTTTAAGGTAAAACAAACATTTGTCTTTGGTTTTTATAAACACTTCCATAATCTGAATGCCACTTATCTCAACTTCCCCTTCTCTTAGTCTTTTTCCTGGGGTAAGAAATTTTAACAAATCCATCTGTGTCCTTAGTTCCACGTTAAAACAACAAGATAAGCCATATGTTTATTATAATATTATTAATTTATTAAATATATTATATGTTAATATATTATAATATAAATATGAGCAAATATAAAAAATATTTGCTAAGGAGTTGGAGAGGGAAAAGTGAATGACATAGTTTTTAAGGAACAATGATGGGGGAAAGGTAGAAAGGAGGACTGAGTCAGATAAAGAATAACAGGAAAAAAAAGTCTAAGTTACCATAAGAATTCATAGCAAATTGACATCACTTTTGATTTGATGGAGACCATGAGGCAGAATGTAGAAAGGTGACTTCATTTGAGCTAGGCCTTACAAAATGAGTAGGATTTCACAGAATTGGATCTACAACAGGGCAAAAGGGACTTTGACGTTTTTAGATATGGGTAAGGGAGAGGCATAAGCTTCTACTGCATAGCAACCATTAGCTAGGTTTCTGTTTAGACTTTCTGCTATGGCATGATGCCATAGGCATGCAAGGATGCCACTACTAGGGTACATTCTCAGGGTCATACTATATCAGAGTCTCATCCCTTCTCTGACTGATTTTCCCCAGCTGTCTGGGATTACATTTGAACTCAACAAGATGAGTCTTCCTACCCCCAAGCTTAGCTATCCCCAGCTCTATAGATCCAACTATAAAATCTTCCCTAAATTCTGTTCTTCATTACTTATTGCTTGCTGGACATGCTTACTTATATATTCCATCTGCATCTCTTAACACATCCAAAATGCAATTTATTTTTTTCCCTAAACTCATTACTCCTCCCTACTATCTTGTTTCTGTTAGAATATTGATGCCCTTAACCCAAGTTTCTATGGGGTCATTCTTAACTTCTCTCTTCTTCAAAATAGTTGCCATATTTTAACCATATGCAACATTTGTTATAGTTATTTATTTCTCTCCTCTCACAGAGCTACCTCCCTAGCTTAGATTCTCCTCACTTGTCACTTAAACTATGGTAATAGAACCGGCTGCTCTCCCTTATAGTTTTTTCCCTCCCTTGTCTATTCTTCAGAGAGCTGCTAAAATGATCTTTCTTAGCCATAGGTGTGACTGTGACCTTCCCTCTTCTACTCCCCACCTGTTCCCCAAATACTCTTGAGTGACTACTTATAGCTTTTAGATTAAAAAACAATTACCCTGTCATTAAAACCCTCACCTTTCCAGTCCCATTTCAATCAAGCATTAAGATCTTTTCCATGACCAGCTACTGTGCTACATGCTAGTGATATAAAGACAAATATGAAGTAACATTTCATAATATTTTCCTTCATACACTTTCTGTTCTGGCCAAATTGGGCTGCTAATTCGTTCTAAAACTTGATATTCCATCTTCTGTTTGTATAAATGTTGCATATATTTTCCCCAGGACTAAAATATAATCTATCTTGATCTCTCATAATTCTTATCTTCAAGGTTTGGTTCAAGTTCTTCCTAAAAGAAACCACCTGTGATTGTTGTTGATACTGTAACATTCATCAAATTACCGTTTATTCACTTATCTGTGTATAAACTGCATTTCTTCACTAGAAAGTATTCTCCTTAAAGAAATGTGCAGTAGGTTTTGTCTTTGTCTAGCACAAAACTTTGAACACATCAAGGGCATTAAAAATGCTTATGGAATTGAATTATTTGGTTGGCATAAAGGAGTCACAATACATTCTCTTTATACATATGATAAACAATATGAAACAATGTACATGCTTTTGAAAACTTCGGCATCATTTCTGCAACAGACTCACCAGCATATACACTGTTCAAGTGTTTCTAAAAGTATACTCTTCATGTGGAACATTCACAATCGCCCATTTTACTTTAATACAATCTATGAATCAAACTTTTTTTTAAGGACATAGGTTATAATAATAAAATAATTGACATTTATATGGTACAATAAGTTTGACAAAACATTTTTCATAAATCATCTCATTGAATTCTCACAACCCTGTGAGGTAAGTACTACTCTTGAAAACTTTGGGACAGTATTCAAACTAGGATGCTATAGAAAGCTGTCAATTTTTACAAAGGCTAAAATAATTAAAATTAGAGGGCAGGTCATTCAACAGCAAATAAAAATAAGGGTGTAATGGAAATTATCAGTTAATCTTATTTCAATGAAAAAGAAAAGGTCCTGTGAAATTAATTATTGGTAACAAGTAAAATACTATTTTTCAGATAAAAAATAGTTGGATTGTGAAATTCCCTGAATGGGCAGAGACTTGAGGAGATGAGGCCAGATAGAATACTGTTGCAATAATCCAGACATTAATGAGGAATTGAATTAAGGTGATGGCGATCTATAAGAGATGTTGTCAAGGAAAATCACAGATTCAGCAACTGATTAGACATATAGGCTGTCCCAGAGAGGAATCAGGGAAGACACCAAAGTTATATACTTGGGTGACTAGAAAGATGATTGTGCCTTTGACAGTAATAGGTAAGTTCAGATGAGCAGTGGTTTGGGGGAGAAAGTTGAATTCTATTTTAGACAGAGTGAATTTGAGGTGCCCAGTAGCCAGCTGATGATGAAGGATTAGATAAACTAAAGAGAAAGTCTAGAGTTGGATCAATAGATCTGGGAATCATTTCTATAGAGATAATTGAATCCATGTTAGCTAATGATATCACCAAATAATTGAGTATAAGAGAACTGAGGAGAGGGCCTAGAAATAGCTTTGAGGGACACCTGTAATTAGTATGTATGATTTGAATGAAGATCAGAAAAAGAGACTAAGAGGAGAAAGGAGGAGGAGAATCAAAAGAGAACAAAATCATTAAAAAACCCATAGAGAGTATTTGAAGAATAATCATTAAGTTATCATTGCTATTTCTTAAACTATTATTAAATTATTTAAATAAAATTATGTAGATTAAAGCTGATAGTATCCTTGAATAAATAAAAATATTTCATTTTCAGATAATTTTAATTGTTTAAAGATTAGATCATTCCTATAATTATTTAGCACAGTCCCTGGGCCACTCAGGGACCCAGTCCTCTCTATGAGCTGATACCTCTCCATATTATTTCTACCCTTTCCTATAAATCACCTTATTAATGCTGAATTTAGCTCAGGTGAGATCCTCCAGCCTAAGCTTACAGTGATGTGCCACCATATCATAACGAAATACTGATATTCCAAATACCTTTCTCCAAAATAACAGATTCATAAAATACAAAATATTATCAGTACTTAGAATATCATGTGTAGTTCTGATCACCACACTTCAAAAGAGAGATAACAATACTAAAGAAAGCCTGAATGGAGAAGGGAAAGGTGAAGTAAATGGAGGCACTCTCTGTGAGAACAGGTTGAAGTCAGGTTGAGTTCAGGATGGTAAACTGAGAAAACATGACTGAAGTATATGAAAATGAGAATAAGAATCAGGTGAACAGGCATTCACCAAATCCTGCAATGTCTCTTTTGAGTTTCACAGAGACAAAAGGAAGTATGATTTTGTTTACCTGTTACCATGGAACAAAGACTATCTGAAGCTGTCTCAAAGGTCAACAACTCAAGATAATGACAATAGTAATAATAGCTAACGTTTATTGTTTTAAGGTGTGCAGAGTATTTACATTTATTATCTCATTTGATAGTAGAAACTTTGTACCTTTTTCCATTTGATCTTGGGTTAAATATGTATAAAATATTTTCTGTTTGCTGGGAAATACAAAAAGAACAGAATATTTTATTTTACTTCAAAGCATTTATGGTCTCATTGCAGAGCATATAGTTACCATTACATACAGACCTTTTCATATCTAGGACCTTTTTTAGGACCGTGTTCCTCAGATACCCAGCTTAAACAGGACACACATATACACTATGTGCATTATCTTTATAAGCTATGCAGTTGGAAATATATAATAACCTACTGGTGATGCAGGACTGGAATTCAGAAGAGACACTAAGGCTAGGATTTATATGGGTATTTGTCTAGGAGTAATATGTCTGTAGTTGATATGGAAGTTTATGTAATCACTGAGAGATTGCAAAGACAAAGTAAAGGTACAGGACAGAGGTAATGGATAATAATCTAGCAAAAGAGATTGAGGAGAGGCTAGATAAGTAAAAGGTGAGCAGGAAGGAAGAAAATTGTGAAAGCATTGTCACCAAAAACAAACAAAAATGGAAAGAGTTTCCAAGCGAGAGAATAGTTCACCATGCCAAATGTTGCAAAGAATTAAAAAAAAAAAAAAAAGAGGACTGAAAAAAGATTTGGTAATTAAGACATTGGAAAGGATAGTTTTTGTGATCAGAAACTAAACTATAAAAGTTGATAAGTGATTGAGAAGAGAGGAAATGGAGATAATTGTAGACAACTTTTTTTTTTTTTTTTAAGTTGACCACTTAAAGGAATAAAAGTTACAAGCAAGAAAGTACTGTTAAGAGACTAGGTGAATTTAAAGATCCTAAGCGAATTTTACCCCACAGGTATCACCGAAACTTGGTAAAATGAGACTTACTTTGCTCTGAAAAAAAGCACAGTTTATACAAAAAGAATAGAATAGCAAAAACTTTAGAAAATAGAATTGGTCGGAACAGAAGTGAGTACAAGGGATAATGTTGTAAAAAAAATTACTCATGCATATGTACTGTCAAAAAATATTATTATAAAATTAATTTTAAAAAAATTTAAATAAAAAAAATAGAATTGGGATCTTTGAATGATATTGATAGATCAAAATTTTACCTGACTTAAGATAATATCTGGTAAGAATAAAAGTAAATTTTTATACTTGGATTAAAATCATATTAATAACTGTATAAATCTAAGATGAAGATTGTGTGGCTAGACAGATTTATCTAAAAAAGACCTTAGGGTTTTAGTGGACCACAAACTCAATTTATCAATAAAATTATTGTAATTTCACATTACAGTAGAAGTGGCCCAATGTAGGTTACATGGGAAGCACCATTCCCTGTAATCTTCTCTTATCAGGGCACATATTGGGTATTGTAGTCAGTTCTGGGCATGGAATTTTAGAATGCTCTCTAGATAGGGAAATGCCTTGAGATTATGCCATAAGAAGCTTAGTTACAAAAACTGAGGACATTTAGCCTAGTAGACAAGAAGGAAGAGAGATTGTTTAGACTTGTCCTACTTGAGCCTTAGAGCACAAAACTAGTATACTGCAAAGGATAGAAGTTTCAATGGGGCAAGTTTAAACTTGAATAAAGAAAGACTTCTAACAATCAGTCATCCAAAAGTAGAATAGTGTGCTTCACAACTCAAGGTTCCCCCTCATTAGAACTCTTTCAGGAGACTGGATGATCATTTGTCATATGTGTTTTAGAAGAGATTCTTGTTTGTGTACAGGTTAGATTAGATGATCTCTGGAATCCCTTCTAACTTGGAGATTCCGTGATTCTTTTTGAATTCTAAGAAACTTGATCACACTGAAGATAAAAAATGTGTTTGGTTATGCTCAGCAATATCCTCAGCAATACTGGGTGATCTTTTAAAGCTCACATCTATCTGTCCAGGAAGAGGAGGAAATGCTCTCTCTCTCTCTCTGATTTTTTTTTTTCAATAAAGTAGCATTTTCTTTACCTCCTCTGAATTAGCAAAAGAAAATCTAAACCATCGCAAATATTCATAACCAAACAAAAAAAATGGCAAAATGAATGTCATCATTAGTCCCCTGAAATCTTGGTTGATTAAAATTCTCAAGTAGAATGCATATTTCTTGTTCCTCAGTGCCATTTCCAAATCTTCCTTTTAGTACTATCACTTAGTTATTTCTCTTCCTCTGGTATTTATCCAACTTATTTATACCATCCTGTCCAAATTTGATTGCAGCCACTTATCAGCCTTCAAGTCTCCTTTATCTAAGAAATTAAAAACCTAGCTTAAACTTTGCACCCTTATATTTGGGGAGAATAGTGAAAATCCCCTGAAGTATCTTTGGCCTTTCAATGACAACTACATATCTTGAACGTTCATTTCATCTCAAACACTTATATTAATGGTCAGATCTTAGATTTCATCATCACTCAAAACCTTCTCTATGAGTTTTAATGTTCTATCTTTGGTTATATCTTCATCTCTATCTGCCACCCTTGTCCTAAACTTATTTTTCTTTATCCCACCAGTCTGTCTGATAGCCTGGGTAGAAACAAAACTACATCCATACATACCGTATTGTTCTAGGAAGGTCATTGTAGGGATAATGTTATCTTGAAGGTTCTTGGTAGTTAAGCCAGCTAGATAGAGTACTGGCCACGAAGTCTGGAGGACCTGAGTTCACAAAGGACTGGAGACACTTAACACTTATTAGTTGTGTGACCCTGGGTAAGTCACTTAGCTATAATTGCCTTGGGGGTGGGGAGGGGGTGGAGATCTAGATTCTTAAGCCTCTAGACTCCACCTGGTTACTACTCAATGCCTTGGAGGGTGGAGCAATGAACTCCAAATTTCCATTTAAGTAGAGAATCTAGCACAGACTTTTCTTTATTTCCAGCCTGTTATCTCCAGTCTTATCAGAGACTTCTCTGACTAAATTCTTCACCATCCCACCTATGCACATGCCTTCTCTGGGGCTCCATACACACAAATATATACCTTTTCATCTTTTTATGTTTTGTCCTTCAATCTAATTAGATTGTAAGCTCCTCAAAAGTAGGGATGGTCTTTCTTTTTTCTGTTAGTATTGTGCTTAACAGTAGTAGGCACTTAATACTAACTCTGTGATTTCATTAGTATGGGAAACTTCTAGATGGAATATATATATATATATATATATATATATATATATATATATATATATATCATCCACCAATGCAAGTCAACATCTTCTCTGCAACCTATAGTCTTAGAAAACTGCCCACAGCCCCCAAAATCTGACTTGGTCTGGTCTTCCAGTTGTTGTGCCTTTGGCAGGACTTGAATCTACATTTTCCTGGCTTGGAGCTGGTGGCCCTTTATTCACTGTGCCTTTCTTGCTGCTCTCTGTTGTAGCAATGGTAAATAGGAATTCAGAGAATTTGAATACGGTAAACATTAAGAGGGTTGGAGTGTTAAATACTGCTAAACAGTAAGAATGGAAAGATAAAAGTGACCATGCTCAATCTTAAGAAAATTATTTTTTCTTCTGAGGTAGACACAAAATGTTCACAGATAAATATCACATGGAAGGTGAAGAATTATGGAGGTAAATGAGAGATCCAGGTAAAATACTCAAGAAATATAACAAAAGAGGAAGCATAGCATAGTGGATAGTGCACAGGATTTGGAATAAGGGAGATCTCAGGTTGAATCCTTTTTTAGACATTTTTAGATATGTGATATTAGAGGAAATTACTTAACCTCTGAATTTCCTTCCCTGTAATGTAATGACACCTACCTCATGGTGCTGTTGTGAGGAACAAATGAGACAATGTTTATAAAGCATTTTGCACACTTCCAAGCACCCAATACATGTGCTTTGATTATATTTGAAGAGGAATTCTTTTTAGTAGGGAGCAACAAAGAAGAGTATACAGAAGAGGTAACTCTTGAACTGAGCCTTGAAAGGAAAGATGAGAGAATATGTTCCAGGGTGGGGGTCCATAAATTCTTTGGAGATAGAAAGCACATTTGGGGAACAATTGCTATTCTGGTTCCACTGACATGGGTAAAGGGAAGTAATTTGAAATAAATCTGGAAAAGCTAGCTGAATTTTGTTTGTGGATGGCCTTAAATGCCTTGGCAATAACTTTGAATTTTATTTTAGAGGCACTAGACAGTTACTGAAGGGTTCTTTGTGCAGGGGAGTGACATGGTCAGACTTTTGCTTTGGGAAAATCATTTTGTAAGCATTGTGGAAAAAGGCAAGAAATTGAAGGCAGGGAGATAATTTAAGATGCTTTTGCAGTAGTAACCTCAATAAAGCAGTAAGTAGTCTCAATTAGAACATGGTAACTAAGTGATTGTTCTCAGTCAAGTAGGAAAAAGTTATCTGCTGCTGTTGAGTGGGGAGAGAACCAAAGAATAAAAGGTTGTAATATAATATAGCAGAAAGAGAACTGGGTTTAGAATAGAATACCTAAATCTGAATCTTTGCTCTGCTAGTCACTTACCTATGCAATCTTGGGATAATCCCTCACTCCTCTGGGTTTAGAATTTAGGGATAGAACTAAATAAAAAATCTTTCATTTTTAGAGGGCAAAAGGATCTTAGATTTTGATATCCAATCACTTAATTTTCCAAATGATCCCTAAATTGCCTTCTACTTCTTAAATCCTGTGAGCCTATGAACTGCTGGGAATATGATAGTCACTAAGAGGTGAATGAAAGAATTGTATAGCAGTGAGGGCCCAGTTGAAATTGGATAGCATATATTTGTAGTGAATACAGACAGCATATTTTATGTGAAAATATATTGAGATTTTGTACCATACTAAAGATTTTTTTTTAATATAAATGTAATTTCTGTGATTGCTGTTGCTTAATTAAGAGTTGGTTTTTAATTAGATTTAATGAAAGTTGCTCTTGAGAAAATGAACATAAATTTTCTGTTTATGATCCTCTCTAAAGAAGACCAAGCTGATTAGAAGCATATCTATAAAAATTCTGTTTACTGAAATAATCCTTGAATATAATATGACAATTAATACATTTAGGAATAACTTTTAAATATTGCACTTTGTATATTTTTATTATGAACTATGTTTCTAAAGATAACTCAAATATGTGAATAAACTGATATATTTTTAATGGTTTGAATGTAGTTTAACATTAGAAACTTAGGGAGAAAAAGGAAGAAGCAGTCTTTTGGGGCCTAGAATACAAAACAATTGCTTAGAGTAAAAAGGAATGCACAGTTTCTATGTATAATAGAAAAATATTTTTTTTATATGGTCTTGATCATGGAAAGTCTGAATCATATTTGATAATGCCTTCAAATATTCCTTTTTCCTAATATGTTGGACATGATGAACCAGAGAATTTGTCATTCCAGATAAGTTGGCAGCTGTTATTTGGCAAATATTATCCCCTGAACTTTGGAGACACTATAAATCACATGAGAACAAAAGTACCCCAAAGCTGCTATGGCCACACCAATTTTGATGAAATCATAGAGAAACAAAATGATTGCTACATGGAAAGAACTAAATAAATATGATATGTCATTTCAAATATGTCAAGTCATTTCATTTCTTTTTTTTTTTTTTTTTTTTCCCCTTTCTGAGGCTGGGGTTAAGTGACTTGCCCAGGGTCACACAGCTAAGGAAGTGTTAAGTATCCAAATTTGAACTCAGGTCCTCCTGAATTCAGGGCTGGTGTTCTATCCACTGTGCTACCTAGCTGCCCCCAAGTCATTTCATTTCTCTCAGAGTATTCCCAATGATTAATCTGACTAAATGTACTATAGGAGCTAGTGATGCTTGCTTCTGTACTGTTTCTTTTATAAGACACTCTATCTCCAAGGTAATACATTCTGCATTTTCATGGCTATCCCCCATTTCAGGAATTGAGTTTTCCTGGCTCCCTTCAAGTTTCAAATAAAATCCTACTTTCTGCAAGAAATCTTTCCTAGTTCTCTTTAATGTTTGCACTTTTTTTCTGAGATTATCTCCAATTTAATCCTTAATATATCATCTCTATATAGTTGTTTGGATGTCATCTCCCTCATTAGAATATGAGCTCCTTGAGGGTAGGCACTTTTTAAAATTTATTTTATTTTTAAACTTTTCTTTGGATAATCAGTACTTAGCACAGTCCCTGACCCATGATAACTATTTAATAATAATAATAATAATAATAAGCTTCTTGGCTTAACAACTTGATTTTAAAAAAAACATAAAATTGATTTTTCGTAGCTTAAAAACCTTGAGCAATCAAGTTATTTTGCAATTCAACAGAAGTTTCTGCTTCAAATAAAAAAGAACTCACCATCCTATTTTGCCAGTAACATTGTGGTATGGTACACAGATGCTTCCTGTTGCCCTATTGAAAATGATTAACCTCAGAGGAGATCCGTTAAGCCACCCTATAGCTAGGTAAGGAATGCTATGTTCCTCTATAAATGTAAGAAGTATTAGGTAATAGTGTCTGATTGTCTGAGTAAATAGCTATTAGAATTTTAATATACTGAGCAACTTAGTGTTAATTTCAGTCCCTAGGGAAATAAAGTATAGATACAAGGATGTAGTTCTTTTAGAAAACTCAGGCAAATATGTTATAAAGGCTAATATCTCTCATCTATTTAAAGATTAGAGTTTTCTGAGTACTTGGCATCTAACACAGATGAACTTTTTTTTTTTAAGTTATACATGTGCCAAAATGCATGTGACAACCCTTTTTGTAGTGGCTAGAAACTGGAAACTGAGTGGATGCCCAGCAGTTGGGGAATGGCTAAATAAGTTATGGTATATGAATGTTATGGAATATTATTATTCTGTAAGAAATGACCAGCAGAATGAATACAGAGAGGCTTGGAGAGACTTACATGAACTGATGCTGAGTGAAATGAGCAGAACCAGGAGTTCATTACATACTTCAACAGCAATACTGTATGAGGATGTATTCTGATGGAAGTGGATATCTTCAACATAGAGAAGAGCTAATCCAATTCCAATTGATCAATGATAGACAGAATCAGCTACACCCAGAAAAGGAACACTGGGAAATGAGTGTAAACTGTTTGCACTTTTGTTTTTCTTCCCAGGTTATTTTTACCTTTTGAATCCAATTCTTCCTGTGCAACAAAAAATTCGGTCCTGCACATATATATTGTACCTAGGATATACTATAACATATTAAACATGTATGGGAATGCCTGCCATCTAGGGGAGGGGGTGGAGGGAAGGAGGGGAAAATTCAAAACAGAAGTGAGTGCAAGGGATAATGTTGTAAAAAATTACCCATGCATATATACTGTAAAAAAAAAAAAAAAGTTATAATTATAAAGTTAATTTTTTTTTAAAGGGAAAAAAAAAGAAAAGAGAAAGGAAGAAATTTAGAGACAACAAAAAAAAAGTTATACATGTCCATTCACTTTTTACATATTTCCATATGACTCATGTTGGAAGAAAAAAATAAAAAGGGAAACATCACAAGCTAAAAGAAGAACGTGGAGAAGGGAAAATAGTATTCTTCGATCTGCATTCAGTCTTCATAGTTCTCTCTCTGAATATGGATGGCACTTTCCATCCAAAGTTTATTGGGATTGCCTTGGATATTACTGAATTACTGAGAAGAGCCAAGTCTATCAGAACTGATCATCACACAATCTTGTTGTTGCTGTATGCAATGTTTCCTTGGTTCTGCTTGCTTTGCTTAGCATCAGTTCATGTAAATCTTTCCAGGCTTTCCTAAAATCAACTTGTTAATTTTTTATAGAACAATAATATTCCATTACTTTCATATACCATAAACTTACTCAGCCATTCCCCAAATGATGGGCATCCACTCATTTTCCAATTCTTTGCCATCACAAAAAGAGCTGCCACATTTTTGCACATGTGGGTGCTTTTCTCTCCTTTATTATTGCCTTGGGATACAGACCCAGTATTGGCACAGCTGAGTCATATATAGTTTTATAGTCCTTTGGGCATACTTCCAAATTGTTCTCCAGAATGATTAGCTCGTGGACTAATATTATTAAAGTTCTGAGGGATCTGTCTTTTTTTTTTTTTTTTTTTTGCTTGCATCCAGGAAAATTTGAGGAAATATTCTTGGTGCTATTTGAGATTTTCAGTATATAAAGTTTTACATATAATTTTCATATTTCAAAGTAAAATGTAATTTGATTTTTAAATGATCCCCCTACAAAGTCACCCCTCCTTAGCAAATCAAAGTATTCAAATAGTATTATCAAGTTGAGTACACTGGTACATAACAATTATTTTCATTAACATATAATTTATGTATCAAAATGTCAAGGCTTATTAGTAAGTAAATCCTTTGAAGTGTGTCAAATCTCAGCAAATTATGCCATCTTGAAAATCAATGAAAATACTTAGGTTGAAATTTTAGATGATTATTACTAACATTTAATTCTAGATTTTATCTAAGCTCAATTTAATAGCCTTTTCTTAGTAGCAGGGGCAAAAAAATGAGGCACTAATAAGTGATTTTTCCATCATCATTTAAACTATCATCGTTAAGTCATTTCAGTCACTTCCAACTCTTTGTGATTTCATTTGGCGTTTTCTTGGCAAAAATATTAGAGTGGTTTGCCTTTTCTTTCTCCAACTTATTTTACAGATGAAGAAACTGAGGCAAATGAGGTGAAGTAACATGCTCAGGATCACACAGGTGGTAAGTGTCTTGAGGGCAGACTTGAACTTTTATCTTTGTGATTCCAGGTCCATTATGCCATTTAGCTTCCTCATTTAAACTAATTCTGTTCTAAAAAATGTTTGAATTCAAGAGTCTTAGAATTCTTTTTTTAAAATAAAGTTTTATTTATATACTTTGTTTTTATTTCACCTAGGTTTTTTTTCTCCTTCCTTCCTTATTGCAAACCTATCTATCCATTATGATAAAGATTTTTAAAAAAGAAAACGGGGAAGAAAAAAAACCAGTAACTCCAATATCTTTTAAAAATCTAATGTTATATACAGTGTTCCATAATCATGAATTCTCCCACATCTACAAAGAAGCAGGGAGAATTGTCTTTTCATATCTCTTCATTGAGGTCAAGTTTATTCTTTATGATTTCACAATATTAATCTGCAGTTGCTTTCCATTTACATGATGTCATTGTATATATTATTTTCTTCAAACTAGTTCAGTTTACATCAGTTCATGTAAGTCTTTACATGGTTCTCTATATGTTATATCCATTATTTCTTAACAGTAGAGTAATTAATATTCCATGACATTCATATTGCTATAATTTGTTTAAACATTTTCCATTCAATGGAATTTATTCTGTATTCAGTTTTTCTTACTACAAAAAATATTGCTATAAATATTTTTATGTGTTATAGAGCCTTTCTTTTAGTCATTGACCTCTCTGGGGCCTATACTCAAATGATCTCACAGTCAAAGAGTTGCTTTCTCTAATGGTATACTAATTTACAGCTCCACCAATAATGCATTAGTAGGTCTTTCTTTCCATAACACCTCCATTAGTAACTATTTTTCTAAATTAGGTATGAAATAAAACTTTAGAATTTTTATATCATTTTCCTTATGCTTAATAACTGGGAGCATTCTTCTATTTCTCTCTCTCTTTCTCTCTCTCTCTCTCTCTTTCTCTCTCTTTTTGTCTGTGTGTGTGTGTAGGCAGAGTTAAGTGACTTGCCTAGGGTCACACAATAAGTTTTTGAGGACAGATTTCAACTCCTTCTGACTCCAGGGTGAATGCTTTATCCTCTGCGCCACCTAGCTTCCTCTTTTATGGTTGTTAATAGTTTTCATTTGTTATTTTTTGAGAACCATATATTTGTGGAAATGACTTTTGGTCTTAAATAATTCTGTTGGTTGTATATTTTTATCTATTTCTATACACACAAACACACATGAAATATGTTTTCAGATTTTTTTTTCAGTACTAAATTTTTTTTGCTTTTTCTTTTTTTTCTTTAAATATTCTATTATGGGCTGACTCTGGGGAGGGGAAAAGGAAAGGAAACAATGAAAAATGTTAATATAGAAATAAAACATTTAAGAAATACTAAGATTGTTAATATTCAGCTTGCATATACATTTTAATTTGTTGTGAAATAGTGTAAGGAGTTGATCTAAGCCTGATTTCTGCCACATTGTTTCCCAGTTTTCCTAGCAGTTCTTATCAAATACAGAGTTATTTTCTAGGGAATTTGTATTTTCAAGTTTTGATATCTTTTTTCTTCCAAAAGAATGTTACAATTTTATCTAGCCCTATGATCTTTTTGGTAGTTTGATTAGCAAATCATTAAATCTGAGAATTAATTTTGTTATTATTTCAATTTTTATCACATTGGAAAGGCCCAGCCATGAGCACTAAATATTTTCCAGCTATTTAAACTATCTTTTTTTTTTTTTTTAAAGGACTATTTCTGAAGGTATTAAGTATGCTTTGCTAAATTGGTTCTGAAATATTTTGTGCAAATTTGCAGTTATTTTAAATGGGATTTTCCTATCTATTATTATTACTTTTTGGATATTATTGCTAATATGTGGAAACAATATTGATATTTGTGGGTTTATTTTTTTTGTCTGAAACTTCACTAAAATTATTATCTTAATTTTTGTCATTGTTGTTGCTACTGATTAGCTAGGATTTTCTAAGTAAAGCATCAGGTTAACAGGGACTAGGATGGTGAAAGAGACTTGCCACTATAGAAATGGAAAAAACAATTAACCACAAAACAACTGAAAAAAATACTGTTTCAAAATTTAAAAAATAAGCATGAGAAGCCTTCTTTACAGAGGTGAGAGGTCCTTGGATATGAAATATAGAATATGTTTTCAGATTTTTTTTCAATGTATTGATTTCACTAATTTTTTTCTTTTTTTTTTTTCCTTTTTTTCTTTAATATTTTGTTATATGGGCTGACTCTGGGGAGGAGGAAAGGAAGGGAAACAATGAAACATGTTAATATAAAAACAAAATTTCAATAAAAATTATTTTTAAGAACTAATATATAAACTATATTCTAAAGAAGTATTCATTCAAAGACTTGGAAGTCCAACTTAATGCTATTTGAATATATGATATACAGTGACTATATGAATTGGATACAAAATTATCCAATATTTGGGATATTAGAATTGTCAATTCAAGTGATTAAAGCTCAACTGGAATCTTCTTCAGACATTTATGTAATGCCCATTGTCACTTTTCCTTTGAATATCATAGCTACAGACTTTTTTAAACATTACATATTTATCCATATATACATATTATCATTTGTGCATAAAGACAAAGCTACTGCTGTAGCAAGTATATTGATTTTGTTTTGTTTTTTTCAGAAGTGTTTGTGTTGCTTAATTCCTCCCCACATTTCTCTTTCTTTCTTTCCCTTGATCATCTTTGTATCCAAAGCACCAATTACTTCCAATTATAGTAAACATGGCAAGCTAGTTGTAATTTTCCAAAATACATTATTAGTCTTCCTATGAATTGAATTCTCATGCTACTGAGTTATAACTGTTTGTTTAAACTGCTCCTGATAATGACATGGACAGAGCCAAATAAAACAAATTGGACACTCTGTGACAGCCTTTTCTCTCTTAGACACAAATGAGTCATAGCCCTTCTAGTAGTCTCGGAAGGTATCATGGTAATTAGCACTGTGGGTAAAATTAAGATGTATAAGATAGGACTCAGAAGTATCATAATGATGATGCTTTTGGCAACTTAACAACAAAGTTAATAACATTAAGATATTCATATGTTTTTATGTAATCAATGTTATTTCCCATTAGTTGTCTGGAAAAGAATTTCTGTAACCAAATGAGTTTGTTATATTTGTAACTTTTGAATAGTTTGACAGAAAAAAATTTGGTCAAGGACTCTACATCCCTTTTATTTTTTATATTCCAATTCTACTAATCTACTGACATTTTTGTTAAGCATCCAAATCCTAGAGCATGAACTGGAAAAATAGCACCTTCCAGTATTGATGAAGATGAAAATATATATTAAATTTATCAATAAACTAGATCATGGATTACAACAGCAGCAACAAAAAAACAATAATAACCAAAAAACTATGTTCTCAATAGATAAAGAGATGAGATTAATATGTCAGTTTTCCTTTTTACACATGATAAACAGCCAGAACATTATGAACCAAACTATATTATTCTAAGCTCCACAGTGTTGCTGTTTCTGACATAAGGGCTAGTAAAAAAAAAAAAAAAAAATTTAAATTCAGAATAATTGGGGAAATTTTAAAACTTATGATAATGGAAAATTTGTTAACAATAGGATACTGTTAGTATTCTGACTCATGTTAGCAGTTCTTTTTATAGATGAAATCCCAGTAGCAAAAGGTCTGGTATTTGAGACATGAGTCCTCATAGCTAGGGCCTAGGGTTAGAGGCTTTACTTCTGCATGCAAGATACCTGAAATCTGAGGCCCTAGTCTGCAGTGGCTTGTGAAAGTGAGAGGTATGGAGTGTGAGAATGAGACCAATCTAGCAACGAGCTTTGCCCAGCTCCTAGCTCAGTGCTAAGTGAAAACCAACATAATTGCCAAACCTATTCACAAGGCTTTTCTATAGGTTTATAAGAATTTAGTTTTAGCCCATGAAATAGAGAATTCTATAGACCCTAATATATATTCCTTATTAAGTAAAATTATATAAAATTAAGATGTTAAAATAAAATTAATAGCAATAATAAAGACTAATGATTTTTTCCATAAGAGAAGTGGCTGATACAACATTTGTTTTCCAGCACGAAATATGAAAACATACAGTATATTCACATATACAAATGGTATACAAGAGTACAGTTGTCAATGAATAATAGCAAGGGCCATTTCTATCATACATTAAATATGTGAAATAAGAATATGATTACCTAATATCATGTTAAGCAACCAAAAAACACCAAGTACCCACTACATTCCAGGCACTGTATCAAGTGGCAAAAAGAGGCAAAGACATTTCCTGTCCTCAAGAAGCTTACAATCTAATGGAAGATATAACATGATGGATTTAATGTTATAGACAATAGGACCACTATATGACAGCCATTTTGGAAGGCAAGATATTTTTCTAACATCCTCATCCATAAAACATTTTGGATCCGTGGAATCTCTGACTCTAGCACCTTCCTCCTCGCCCTCCCCCCCCTTTATTAATGAGCATGAAGAAAAAGAGTTAAGAAAAATGATTCCTTTGGACTTTTAACATCATATTCTTTTCTGTATAATAGATACCATATTTAATAAGTTTTTACCTAAGTACTGTATCACATTGTGTGCTGAGTCAAAAGCTATGCAAATTCTACTTTCTGGAAGTATGGCTCCCAAGGGAAAGGGAATATGTTCTTTCAGGACAGCAGGGTCCTACTTAGAAAATTGTCTCTTCTAGCATATTAATTGGTGTCCTGGTGCCCTGGAAAAACTCCCATCCCCAGGGTAAGCAGGTTGCTTGCTCTACTCAATACAGGCTCAGGCAAAATAATTGGAATTAATAGCATAAAGATATTAACATTTGAGAACATGGTACTTGCAGGGTATAAAATTTAAACAGTTGGACTGAACTATAGAAGTATTAGAAGTAATATCACTATGTGGTTAGAAACAATAAAGCCCCTAATGATCTTTTCAATGGCTTATCTATCAAAGATTTCTGCTGTCTTTTGAACTTTTTAAATGGTCTTCTATTTCCTCTTTCCTTGCCCTCACCTTCACCAATTGTTATACTTTCCTTGCACATTATTAATTTATATCACGAGGAATAAATGAAAGAAATAATCCTGCTTTAAAAAATTTCATAGGAAATAAAACATGGATATTTAAGACACAAGTATGTCATTTAAATAATTGAAAGTATCTTCTGGGGTCAGCTAGATGGTGAAGTAGATAGTTTATCAATCCTAAAGTCAGGAGTATCTGAGTTCAAATCCAGCCTCAGACACAATACTAGCTGTGTGACCATAGATAAGTCATTTAACTCCAATCACCTTGGCAACATGTCAGTCCCTACACTAAACATACCTGTTCTTAAACCTTCTTTTTAAGGAAATACTGGTGTCAATGCCCACTTTTTAAAAAGTAAGAATTTTTCCATATTTAAACTTGTAAATGTATACAATTCCAGGTTATTATGAAGCACTGTATTTGTGCAATGGAAAGTCACAGGCAACTATTTAACACTTTTAAGATTCAATATACAATTTTTTTTTAAATTGGAAGAAATTTAAAATTGGAAAGTGAGCTAGAATATAATTCTTTAATATTCACACAAGCTCAAGAATGATATGTGGGAAGGTATAATAAACAGACCTGAAGCAGATCATTCAAAAACCAGTGCATGAAAAATGTGTCCTGTTTCTTAGAAACTGGCAAGTTATATAAAGAAGAACAATGAGGAAAAAACAGGGTAAAGTGAACAATGAATATGGGTAAAAGACACATGTCACATACATAGTTAATTCAAGATAAATTAAGCCTTAACCCCAAGACCTGAATGAAAGATATACATCTTCTTCTATCTATCCCTCCCTCTATAATGACTTGCTAACGTTTGTTTTCTCCTCTATCTGGGCTCCTCTGATTTTGTAAAGTACAAGCAATACACTAAAAAGGGTTATGATGGTTTAGGAGCTCATTAACCCAGGACTCGGAGCCAAGTTTTTTTTGTTGTTTGTTTTGTTTTGTTTTTTAACTCTTTCCCTCATTTTATAACCTTGAAAAAAAAAATCACTTCATCTTTTTGGTCTTCATTGTCCTCATCTGTAAACTTTAACCTGTAAATCTGTAAATTCTAGATCTTCAATGTTTCTTCAACTTTTACCAAGTATATATGTAACTAGTCAAACCAAAAAAAATTTAGATATTGTAGTTTTATCTTTGTGCCTGACACAGACTAAGATTTTTGTTCATGTTAGTTAACATTGCTTAATCATTCATTGAACTTTGAAGGCAGAATGCTGTGGCTGGTCTTGGTTTAAGAAAGACCTGGGTCCAGCTGTTCTTTTAACACATATTGGTGTGTAACCCTGGGCAAATGACTTAACCTATAAGTGTCTCAGGTAACTCCTAATATTATTAGTTGTAGAACAATGACTGGGTCCAAACTGATTAAGATAATTTCTTCATAGTTAGGTGCTTTTATATATATATATATTTTTTTATATATATGAAATTCCTTCCTCAAAAAAAAAAAATAAATCTAAGCCCTTTTCCCTAAGGGATTTCCATCATTAAAAAAATGTGTGATGAACAAGAATGTATATATCCCCAAAAGGAATTTTGATTTCACTTCTAGCATAGTCACTGGTACAACAAATTGAATTAAATTCCATCTGACAATGATGAACAGGTCAAATCTAAAGCAGTAAAAAATTCCTATACTGAATTAATCATGAACTCAACAAAATACTGTATAAATGTATTTGCCTTTGGGATCTGAAACGAAAGGAATGAAGTCTTATCCCATTGTTCTTATTTCACTCTCTTCCCAGAGAGCAGAGTGGTCTCCCATGGCAGCGAAGGAGGTCCTTTCTTTCTTAGAACAAGATAGGCGATGAACGTTACCCTACCCCAGAAGAGAAAAAAAAGCTGGAAAAAAGCTCTGATGACTTGGAAGTGTGTACAATCCCAAAATAATCTCTATTTCAAATTTGTATTCATTTATTCTTCCATTATTTTCCATTCTCTTTTTTTAATCCTAGAAAAAAACATTTGATTCATAATATATTATCTAATACAGAGAACACTTTCATTGTTGTTGAAACCCAGAAGAGGTACAGAAAATTTCTTTCCTATTAAAAAATGTGTTATAAGCACGTAGATAGAAAATTAAGGAAGTTGTTTTACCGCAGCTTAAATTCTCTTCTAAAGTTTTGTAGCCATCCATGAGAGGAAGAAAGGGGAAGAGAAAGTAATAAAGATTTTATTTTTATAATGCCTACTATGTGCGGGGTGCTATGCTAGTACTTTTTTTTTTTTTTTTTTTTTTTTGCTGAGGCGATTAGGATTAAGTGACTTGCCCAATGTCACACAGCCAGGAAGTGTTAAGTGTCTGAGATCAAATATGAACTCAGGTCCTCCTGACTTCAGGGCTGGTACTCTACTCACTATACTACCTATCTGCCCCTTTGCTAGGTACTTTTTACCAATATTATCTCATTTGATTCTTCTATCAACCTTGGGAGATAGGTGCTATTATAATTCTAATTTTATAGATGAGAAAAGGGTAGTGTGATATAATCAAAGTTATGTCCTCAGCTCCTTATTAGAAGATGTCCATCTCTCATTATAATATTTCTTTGTATTTAAAAAAAAATATATATATAATATTATAGTAAATTTCTTTTTAATATACATTGTTTTATGAATTATGTTGGGAGAGAAAAATCAGAGCAAAAGGGAAAAACCATGGGAGAGATTTTAAAAAATAGAAAAAAGAAGTGAACATAACATGTACTGATTTGCATTCAGTCTCCTTAGTTCTTTTTCTTTAGGTGGCATTTTCTGTCCAAAGTCTATTGAAATTGCTTTGGATCATTGAACTACTGAGAAGAAACAAGCCTTTCATAGTTGATCATCGCACATTCTTCCTGTTATTGTGTACAATGTATTCCTGGTTTTGCTTGTTTCACTCAGCATCAGTTCATGAACATCTTTCCAGGCCTTTCTATAATCAGAGTGTTTATCATTTTTTAATAGAACAATAATATTCTATTACTTTCATGTACTACAACTTGTTCAATCATTTTCTAATTGACAGGCATTCACTCCTTTTCTAATTGTTTGCTACCACAAAAAGAATTGCTACAAACATTTTTGCACATGTGGGTCCTTTTCCCTTTTTTATGATTTCTTTGGGATACAGATCAATAATGGCACTGCTGGGTCAAAAAGTATGCACAGTTTTATAGCCCTTTGGGAATAGTTCTAGATTGCTCTAGATTTCACAACCTCACCAACAATGTATCAGTGTCCCATTTTTCCCATATCCCCTCTAACATTCATTATTATCTTTTCCTGTTAGCCAGTCTGAGAGATGTGAGGTGGGACCTCAGAGTTGTAATTTGCATTTTCCTAATCAATAGTGATTTAGAGCATTTGTTCATATAACTATAAATGGCTTTAATTCCATCATCTGAAAATTCTCTCTTGATGTCCTTTGACCATTTATCAATTGGGGAATGACTTGTATTCTTATAAATTTGACACAGTTCTTTATATATATTTTAGAAATGAGACTTTTCTCAGAAATGCTGGCTATAAAGATTTTTTCCAGCTTTGTACTTCCCTTTTGATCTTGTTTCTCTTGATTTTGTTTGTGCAAAAATTTTTAAATTTGACATAACCAAAGTTGTCCATTTTGCTTTTCATAATATTCTCAAGTTTTTCTTTGATCATAAATTCCTCCCTTCTCCAAAGATCTGATAGGTAAATTATACCTTGTTCTGCTAATATGTATATGTTATCCTCATTTATACCCAAATCATGTATCCATTTTGACCATATTTTGGTATAAGGTGTGAGATGTAGGCCTATGCCAAGTTTCTGACATATTTTTCAGTTTTCCCAGCAATTTTTGTCAAATAGTGAGTTCTTATTCCAGAAGCTGGAGTTGGGGAGTTATCAAATACTAGATTGTTATAGGCTTTGATTATTGTGTTGTGTGTATCTAATCTATTCCACTGATCTACCACTCTATTTCTTAGCCATTACCAAACGGTTTTGATTACTGCTGCTTTATAATATAATTTTAGGTTTGGTACTGCTAAGCCATCATTCTTTGTACTTTTTTTCTTTTTTTTCATTAATTCCCTTGATATTCTTGGCCTTTGTTTCTTCCAGATGAATTTTGTTATTATTTTCTTTAGTTCTGTGAAATAATTTTTTGGTAGTTTAGTATAGAACTGAACAAATAGACCAATTTAGTCAGAATTAACATTTTTATTATGCTAGCTCTACCTAGCCATGAACAATTGATATTTTTCCAGTTGTTTAGATCTGATTTTATTTGTGTGAGAAGTGTTTTGTGTTCATATAGTTCTTGGGTTTGTCTTGGCAGATAGATCTCCAAGTATTTTATTATGTTTCCAGTAATTTTAAATGGAATTTATTTTTCTATCTCTTTCTGATGGGCTTTGTCAGTAATAAATAGAAATGCTGATGATTTGCATTATTTTATATGTCCTAATTGCTAACTGATTAGGGTTGATTGCTGTCTGTGGGGAACATCTACTTTTCTAGAGGGATATAAGCATCAATAGGCCACCATCATCTATCATTGGTTCCTGTGAGATAGCCAAATAACTAACCCATGTCTCTTGGACTTTTTATATATCACAAAACAAAATGCTGTAATGATAATGACCAAACTTCATCACAGAGAAGAGTTGAAAATATCAATCTCTGCCCCTCCATTGCATGTATACACACACACACACACACACACACGTAGGTAGTACTGTCAATAAAGCACTAGGTCTAGAGTCAGGAAAACCTGAATTCAAGTCAGCCTTATTCACTAACTATATGACCCACAGCAAATCATTTAATATCTGTTAGTCTTATTATCTTTCTCTATGGAATGAGGATGATAATATGTCTATATTCCAAAATTGTTGTTAGGATCCAATGAGATAATAATTGTAAATCCCTTAGTATACTGGCTGCTATATAGCACTAAATGTTACTTATTATTATCACCACTACTATCAAACATGGTTTTTATGTTGGATAGTTTGCTTAACCTCTTTTGAAAAAAATCATTCATATAAGAAACCAGATGAATGATGAGTAAAGATACATTTCAGAAACAAAAATGATGTAAAAAGTAAATACACCAAGGAGAACAGGCTAACTTCTTCTTATTGCATATTCAAATCAATTTAACAAACATTTATGGCTTTAGGCACTGGGGACAAAAGAGAAAATCGGATATTCTACTTGGGGACATAATAAAGACAATAAGTAAACACAAAGGTTGATATAGAGTCAATACTGGAGGGAGAGAGCCTAAGGAAAGGTTTGGTTCACAAGATCAGTCATTATCTGGGCACTGATTTTTCAGCCTCTTCTAAGAGATGCTTATTGTGAGGAAGTAAAAGGGATGAAAAACTTATTGTGCAAAACCAAAGAGGTAGGAAATGAGATTTTTAGCACAAGAAATAGTTAGTAGACTGGTTTCACTTGAATGGAATTTGTCTGGAGGGAAATAATGCAGAAAGACTGCAATATTAGGTGAGATCCAGACTATGAAAATTTTTAAATGTCAAGCATAGTGTTTCTTACTTATCTTGGAGGCAATAGGGAAAACACTTGAGATTTTTTATAGAATGATATGGTTTCTCTTGTATTTGGGAAATATCCATTTAGCAGTTATGTGGAAGATAAATTAAATAGAGACAGAAAGCAGGAAGGCTGTTATCTATAATATGCCAATAGTCCAAGTAAGATGTTTTAAGGGCCTAAATTATTAATTTTTTAAATTAAAGCTTTTATTTACAAAACATATGCATGGATAATTTTTCATCATTGACCCTTGAAAAACTTTTTTTTTTTTTTTTTTTTTTTTGGTGAGGCAATTGGGGTTAAGTAACTTGCTCAGGATCACACAGCTAGGAAGTGTTAAGTATCTGAAGTCAAATTTGAAATCAGATCCTCTTGACATCAGAGCTGGTGCCCTATCCACTGCACCACCTAGCTGCCCCTGCAAAACTTTCTGTTCTGTTTTTCCCTCCTTCCCCCCACCTCCTCCTAGATGGCAGGTAGTCCAATATATGTCAAATATGTTAAAATATATGTTAGATGCAATACATGTATACATTTTAATAGTTTTCTTGCTGCACAAGAAAAATTGGATCTAGAAAGAAAAAAACCTGAGAAGGAAAACAAAATGTAAGCAAACATCAACAGAAAGCATGAAAATGCTATGTTGTAGTCCACACTCAGTTCCCACAGTCCTCTCTCTGGGTTTATATGGCTTTCTTCATCACTAAACAATTGGAACTGGTTTGAATTATCTCATTGTTGAAGGATTAGAATTGATCATCATATAATCTTGTTGCCATGTATAATGATCTCCTGGTTCTGCTCACTTCAATCAGCATCAGTTCACATATCTGTACCAGGCCTTTCTGAAATCATCCTGCTGGTCATTTCTTACAGAACAATAATATTCTATAACATTCATATACCACAATTTATTCAGTCATTCTCCAACTGATGGGCATTCATTCAGTTTTTAGCCACTACAAAAAGAGCTGCCATAAACATTTTTGCACATATGAGTCTATAAGGACCTACATTAGAAGTAGAGAGGCTTGCAGAGATAAGATACCTGTGGAATTGTCCAAAAAGCAGATAGCAATTAGGGACTGGACTTTAGAAGGAAGATTAAGACTAGGTATATAAATTTGGGAGTCATCTGTAGTTGAATATTAAAGAGAGCAGTTTTAGAAATTAAAATTGAAGCCAAGGGAGATGGTGAGATCACTAATCAATCAACACATTTTTTAAATGATGAAGACATTATGCTGGAGAAAAGAGTGTTAGGGAGTTTAAGAATTTTGGGAGATCACCTGCTTAATGATTAGGAGAATGATGATTCAGTAAGGTATACTGAAAACAACAGAAAATAGAAGAATCAGGAGAAAACAGTGTCATGGAAGCTAAGGGAAGGGATCATATCTAATAAGTAATTAATGCCAAAAACTGAAGCAGGGTCTGATAGGTTAATTGTAAAATGGCCACGAGAATTTTCATTTATGAGGTCACTGGTGACCGTGGGAAAAGTCATTTCAGTTAAGTGTTTCAGTCAGTCAAATTACAGAAGGTTGAAGAGTGAATGGAAGGGGAAGAGATGGAGGCAATAGTCTAGATCAGTGATTTTCAACTCCTGGAAGTTGAAAAGCTTCTGAATTATAACCAATAGGATTAAGAGTGCTAGTAAAGGATAAGTTTAGCAAGAAGAATCACCTCTGTCTGAAAATGGACTGGAGTGGGACAGAATTGGGGATGGTGAGGATCTAGAGTAAAAGAAGTTCACAATGAGTAATCTTAATACTCTCAAAAAAGAATGAAGTTAGATCTGCTAACATCTGAGGTTGCAAGGACATAAAAGACTTGAGAAAAACTTTGGAATAGCCCATATGAAGAATGTGAAAGAGAAGAATTTAAGGATGATCTTGCAGCAAAAAAGATGCGATTATGACTAGATAAATTTGTTTTGGACTCATTCAGCATAATTGTATGAATTCCTCTGCTCCCACACAGGAACAGAGAGCTCAGGGTTTGGGTTTTTAAGAAATAATTTGTAATAGGACAAGGTTGTAAGGAAATCAAAAGTAGAAGACAAGGCATACCTGAACTTTACCATAAGATTTACCATAGGATCAAATTTTTAAAGGTAGAGAAAAAGAAGAACAGGACTAGTATTCTGGGAGGAAGAGAGAGTTAAAGTGACTGAAAGTAATGGTAGGAAGATTTAGGAGAAGGGAAAGGAGCTTGTGATCTAACAGAGAAATTCAGAATCTTGATCATAAAGATGATCATGAAAGATGTGAGGTCAAAAGTATGACCATATCTACACAAGACTAAGGTAAGTGAAACTACAGATTATCAGAGATCAAAGGACACAAGGGAAAGGAAGGCAGAGAATTGGGGAGACCTGTGAGAACTAGATTTGGAAAACAGAGCTAAAGTGGATAGTGATGGATAAAGCAGCAATCAGAGGTTTTCTGTGTAGCTAACAGTTCTGATGAATCACAAGATTTAGGAGGCTGGAAGGTAGGCGTTTTTCTGGCCTTAAGGAGGGGAAGAACCTTTTGATTGGGCTCCCACACACTTATAGCTCTCTGATGACAGCCTTTTATTTTGCTTATTCTCATTCACCAGGAAAAAAGAAAGATTAGTTTGGGAATTTGGTTGAGTACATACTGGTGATTTTGTCCACAAGATCTTAACTGAAAAATGCCCTACACATGGAGCATGTACTCATTTCCCCTTTTTCAATGATCCTAAGATCTCTCATGTACCTTCATGTACTTCACACACTAAAGTGAAGTTGAACTCATCAAAAAGAAAAACTAGCTAAATGAAGTTGCAAAAAAGGTTTTGAGGCATAAAATTGGGAAGAAAAGAAAGATTATAATGGATAATCTTGCAGGATGGTGACATGTGAACATTTAAAAACGTAAAAAAATTCTAGAAAAAATCACCTGCCAAAAAAGGAAAAATATAAGATTCTTGAAGAGAAAGGGAAATATTTGGAACATCTGCTATGTGCAGCATGATAAAAATCAAGCTAGAACTACTAAAAGCATTGCTGTATTTCTGTAAAGGCCTAGTTAAACTTGGATAACATGAATTTGCTGTGGACCCATCATCCTACTTGTAGTTCTTCCTTTGGCAGCATCCATCAAACTGGGGGAAAAGCAGAAAAGAAAGATAAGTGGGGATGTCCCTGAATAGAAATTTAACTGATAAGAATGTCAGGAGGGTAAGAGTATGTAGTTGAAATTATTATCTCTAAAGTCAAGACTGTGAAAGGAGAGCAAATCAAGAGTAGGGATGATGGTTTGGATATAGTAATGGATGTAGGGATTTGAGATGATAATAAGATCCAAGAATGAGTTTAGGAGTAATAAGGCAAAAGAGATAGAAGAAAAGATTATGGTTAAAGGTGAGGGAATTTTAAATCACCCAACTCCCCACATGGCTATCTTTTTATTGACCCACAATAGAGAGGAGTCCAAAGGACATCTTTTGAAATAGAGAACAGAAGAGAATAGTGATTGATAAGACTTGGGAAGAAAAAAGATAGTAGCAGACAGTATGGTCTTGACTTGTTCCTTTTGCTGTAGATCCTGAGTGTTTTGGATTCTCCTGCCAAAAGGTGTTTGTCCTAAAGAGTACAATCTGAAATAAAAAGCTATAATAATAAATAAATAAAAAGAGTGCAATCTGCTTTGTTCTAAGCTGGTTGAAAGATACCTGGGGAAAACGGGAGAATAGACATCAGACTTTGATGATAGAGATGGCAATTTAAGGGCTAGATGAAGGAGAGGATGAATGAGTAGGATTATACAAGTCTGAAAAGCATTCCCTTGCTCTATTCCTTTAGAGAATTGTCTCCTTGGGATGTTGGCAACTAGTCAAGGCTCTTATAACTTTGTGCTAGTTTTGTTTTTCCTAGCGCCCTTTATTCATCACTAATTTTTTTTTTCTGAGGCATTTGGGGTTAAGTGATTTCCCCAGGGTCACACAATTAGGAAATGTTAAATGTCTGGGGTCAAATTTGAATTCAGGTCCTCCTGATTTCAGGGCCAGCACTCTACCCAGCACCATCTAGTTGCCCCTCTGCTATTTCTTTAGGTATATATAGAGATATCTCTCTATATAAAGTATATATAAAGAAATATCTTTTATGATTACATTTCTAAAGCACAGCATTTGAGATTATGTTTTCATTTTAATGGAGTTAACAACAATGGGGTTGTTTATAGGTTCTGAGAGATTATGGGAAAATTTGAAAGAATCTCTAATGATATCCTTTCAGTTAGATATTACCCTTTGAAATATATACCAATAAGTCTCATTTCCTTACAAACCAGCTAATAATCATGTGTTCATAATATATTTTCTGATAGCTCCTAACATCCTAATATTTACAAAAATAATTTGTTTACTGACATTTTCTAATTTTTTTTATCTTTTGCATTGAACTCTGCCTTGCTCTCTTCCTATTCCTGCCTATTTTTGTTATGTTGCTTGTGAAAATAAAACTTTATTTTTATGAAAACTACTTCAGGGGAAAGAGAGTATGATGCTCTGAGGTACAGATAGATAGGTACAGGCTGGCATTTGGTGGTAGAAAACAAATGTTCTCTAAGGAACAGAAGTCTGCACAAAGACCCATATATACTTATTTTAAAAAGTTTTATATATGCCTTTTGTGGTTTTTTTTTTTAAATCATAGTAATTTCTCAGTATAATTCATATCCCATAAACTAAGGGAAATTGATTAAGCAAATCAATCAGCCCAAATAACTATGTCTGATAACATATGCAAAATTTCAAACACTTAGCTTTCTATTTGTTTTTTTATTTTAATTAAAATTTATTTTATTTTAAAACCATCTTCCCCTTTCACCAAACCTCTCTCCTACCCCTCTACCCTTGTCCCACATTGAGAAAGCAAGAAAAAGAAATTCCTGTTACAAACATATATAGTCATGCAAAACAAATTTCCACATTGAATATGTCAAAAAAAAATTTAGTCTGTTCTTTGAGTCCATCCCTCTATGTCAGGACCTGCATATCATGTTTCATTTGTGAGTCCTCTAGAATTGTATCTTTGCAACATAGTTATTATGCAAATTATTCTGGTTCTGTCCATCTAATTATGAATGAGTTCATATATATATTTTTCCAAGTTTCTCTAAAATTGTTTTCTTCACTGTTTCTTTCAGCGTAATTGTAGTCCATCATATTCATATGCTTAGCCATTCTCCCATTAATGGATGCTTCAATGATTTCCAAGACTTTGTTACCACAATAAAATAAAATAACTTCTGTAAATATTTTTCTCTATATTTGAACGTTGCCTCTTTCTTTGATAGTCAATTTGCCAGTCTGATGGGTATCTCAAAGTTGTTTTAATTTGCATTTCTCTAATTTTTGATTTAGTTATTTTTCTCCCTTATTATTATTGATAGCTTGTATGTCTTTCTCAGAATATTGTTTCTTCTAACCCTTTATCAATGAGGGATGGATCTTATTCTTGTAAATTTTAATCCTTTCTTTTTAATCTTGGACATAAGACTTTTACCAGAGAAACTTGCTGCAAAGATTCCTTCATTTACCTGTTTTTCTTCTAATTTTAGATGCAAGGATTTTTTATTTGGGCAAAAATTTTAAATTTTATATGTTTGTTTTACCTTTTGTGAACATTTCTTTCTATTTTTTGTTTGGTCATGAACTCTTCTCCTATCCATAGATGTGACAAATAATATCTTGTTCCTCTAATTTGTTTATGAGGTAATGAATTCTTTGTGTCTGAGCATGTACTCATTTTGAACTTATCATGGCATACTGTGTAATATCTTATAACTAATTTCTGCCCAACTGCTTTCCAGTTTTCTCAACAGTTTTTTTGATAAATTGTGAGATTTTGCTTCAATAGTTGGAATCTTTGGAATTTTTCTAAAACTAGAATACTCTGCTCATTTGCTTCTTTTTATCATGTACCCAATATATTCCACTGATCAACGTCTTTTTTTTCTTACCCATTATCAAAATGTTTTTAATAATTACTGCTTAGTAGGATGTTTTGAGATCTGGTACTACTAGATCCCATTTCTTCCTTCTGATTTTCATTAGTTCCTTTGATCTTTTGTAATGTCAGATTAGTTTTATTATTTTTTTCTAGTTATATAAAGTATTCTTTTGGAAGTTTGATTGGTATGAGCCTAAATAAACTAATTTAGGTTATATTGTCAGTATGTTGGCTTTATTTAACCAGGAACAATTAATATTTTTCTAATTCTTCAAATTTGTCTGTGCAAAGACTGTTTTATAATCATTTTCCTATGTTACTTCTGTATATCTTGCTCATAGAATACCAAGTATAAGATTTTCTATAGTTATTTTAAATGGAATTTTTCTGTCTCTACTAGATTTTGTCAATACAGTATCAAAATGCTGATGCTTTATGAGTTTGTTTTCTACCTTATATTAAATTTTACTATTTATTATTTCAATTAAAGTTTTAGTTGAATGGCTATTCTCTACAAAAAGTGCTAATTTTTGGCTTATGCATGCAACCTCTTTGTCTCTTTGTCTTTCTCTTACTCATTCACTCTCACTTTTGCTTTCTCTCTGTAGTATTTCTATAGCTAACATTTCTTTAAAGTAGTGCTGACAGTGGATATCTTTACTTTGTCCACGAGTCTAATGGGAAAGACCACTAATTTTTTTTTTTTCAGTTTATTTTCATTGCAGATAATACCATGTCTTGGTTTTAAATAATTACTTCTGGGGCAGCTAGGTGGCACAATAGAGTAACAGCCCTGAAGTCAGGAGAACCTGAGTTCAAATTTGACCTCAGACACTTAATACTTCCTGGCTAATCATTTCCTGGGCAAATCATTTAACCCCAATTGCCCCAGCCAAAAATAAATAAATAAATAATAATAATAATATTAAGGAAGGGTCTATTCTTATGATTTCCAATTTTAAAAAACTAAGAATAGGTGTTTGATAAAACTTTTTTTGCATCTATTGATATAAATTGATAGTTTTTCTGCATCTGATTTTTATTGATCTTGTTATTAATTTTATCAGTTAAATTTATACTTTTCCTAATATTGAATAAGCCCTGAATTTCTGGCATAGATATGGCCTGGCCATTGCATATAATCTTTATGATATGATGCTATAGTTTTTTTGTTGATAATATTTTATTTAAATTTTCTTGGTTGTAAGCCTATCATCTTTTGGGTTCTGAAATATTCCAAGGCAACAGGAACTTAGAATATAAAGTCAATCAAGAAATTTTCCAAGAAATGTATAGAACCAACCTTTTTCTTCTTCTTTTTTTTTTAAAGGAAGTAATGGATGTTCTGTTATTCTAACATGTTAAGTAAGTAAGCATAGCTTAGGTTTGAGGATCTGAAATCTTTCAGTGTTCCCAAAGCAATCTGATCTAGGGAAATGTTTGAATCTTTTTCCCCAGTTCTGAACTGTGTATGTTCCTTATGTGGCTTTGAGTCTGTGTAATATTCCTATTTGTGTTGCCCCTAGTTGGAAGCCTTAGTAAATTTTTGCTGATTTCAATCATTTATTGATCAGTTGGAAGCTTTGCAGGTTCAGTAACAGAGCCAGAAACTCCTCTTTTGGTCTGGGATTCCTCTACAAACTTTAAACTGGGTTGGAGATTGAAGCTAAAACTCTATGCTTCTTTTGGAGTCAGCCACACAGCAGGAATTTGCTGCTATGTTTGTTCTTTCCTCAGTATATAAGTGACCTGGGTCCCACTCCTTATCTTGGGCACAAGTGCCTTCCTCAGTCCACTAATGATCCATTACCTACAACTGGGTAAATAAGTGCTAGCATGGCTATTGTTCCCATGGGAGATCTCTTCTGATCTGATTCCTGGAATGCTCAAACTACACCTGGCCAAACCCTGACTCAGTGTCCACAAGCCTCTCTGTTCTGATATGTTGGTCTGGGTTGGAAAAATGACTCACTGTAACTTTTTTTCTTGAATTTCCTGATCGGGATTCAGTCTCATGCACTTTCTAGGTCTTTGTGGAGGAGGTGTGGGGGAGAGCTCAGATGTTCTTCCTGTTACTTTACCATTTTGGCTCTGGTCCTAGAGACGTAGTCTCATTTATTTTATTATTTGTCCTCAGGAACCAAAGTTGATCATTGAAATTAATTTGAGTTTGTAGGCTTTTTAATTAATTTAATTTATATTATTATAGTCTTTATGTGTATTGTTCTGCTGGTTCTTTTTTCTTCATTCTACATAAGTTCATCTATTTCCCTAAATTCCAAATCTTTGTCATGTAGGATCACAATAGATTCAGACGTGGTATAGGCCATCTGATCAATTATATCAGAGGAAATGGCACTCAGATTTTGCAATTTGATGCATTGCCTTAGAAGTCCAAATCCTACTGATGCTGAGTGAAATGAGCAGAACCAGAAGATCGCTGTACACTTCAACAACAATACTGTATGAGGATGTATTCTGATGGAAGTGGAAATCTTCAACATAAAGAAGAGCCAACTCACTTCCAGTTGATCAATGAGGGACAGAAACAACTACACCCAGAGAAGGAACACTGGGAAGTAAATGTAAATTGTTAGCACTACTGTCTATCTACCCAGGTTACTTATACCTTTGGAGTCTAATACTTAATGTGCAACAAGAAAATGGGATTTACACACATATATTGTATCTAGGTTATATTGTAACACATGTAAAATGTATGGGTTTGCCTGTCATCGGGGGGATGGAGTAGAGGGAGGAAGGGGAAAATTTGGAAAAATGAATACAAGGGATAATGTTATTTAAAAAAATTACTCATGCATATATACTGTCAAAAAATTTTTTATAATTATAAAATTAAAAAAAAAAAAAGTCCAAATCCTAAAACCGAATACCAGAGCAAATATGGAGAGTTTTGATGCCTCTTAAATTTGAGTGTATATTAAATGGAAAAGCCTGGCTAAAAAAATAACCCCCTTTCATATTCTGCTGATTATAACTATCAAAATTTTAACTACCTCATTTAAACCATACTATTTGCTTCTTTCTTCCTAGACTTCTTCCAGGAGCTAATTGAAAGTCATTTCCCTTTAAAGCCATCTCTGAAACCCTCAGAGTTCATGGAAGTCCTGGCTTCCTTCTCTAAACTACCAAATCACTCTGTATCTCTCATTCCTTTTAGCTAGCATGTGTTATGCTTTATCTCCCTGACTAGACAACAAGAAGTTGCTTTAGGACAAAGACCATGTCTTAGGTAAATTTTGTATCTCCCAAGCACATAGTACAGTGCTCTACTGAAGACTTAATCAATGTTCAGTAGAAATTGCATATTATGGAAGCTAATTAATAACCTTGGTTTAATGCTACAGAACTCTAGACTTGGAGCCCTAGAGATATTAGGACAATCCTATTTGTTGTATGTACTAACTTTGTAACATTATGCAAGTCATTTGCCCCTGAGCCTCAGTTTCTGCCTCAATAACCTTAAGGATGCTATCTGTTCTAGCTCCTTCACAGGATTGCTATGAGAAAAGTGTTTTATAAAGTGTTATAGAAATGTGAGATTATTACTGCTTAACTCACTTCAGGTTTCTCAGCATGATGAAATGATGACTTGGGGGCCCTAAAGCACAAAACACAGATTCTATCAAATGAGGGAAGTCTTCAGTGTGTATAGACAGGCTGAGGGGTGATGGATTGTAACAGGTCTGTTTTCTGAGTACAATCCTAATCCAGTTCAAAGGTCTCTTGCCAGGCTAAGTGATAGATTTTTTTGGTAACAGAACGACTCAGACCATTTACAATCCTAGAGGATTGAGAATTGCTTGAGGAAATATCCATACTAATAAAATCACAAATCCTTTACATGTGCTAGTGAATGAAAGAAATATAAAGAACTTTTTTATTTATTTACTTATTTATTTTATTAAAGCTTTTTATTTTCAAAACATTAACATTTTTTCCACTTGTAAAACCTTGTGTTCCAGTAAAGAACCTATTTAGAAAACAAGTAATATGCTAATTACCACCTTCAAAATTTGAAGGACCACATTTGAGGCATTCTATAAGCTTTTCTCTTTCTATACATTCTTCTTATAGGCCTAGGTACCCCAAAAATATTTGTTCATTGTGTTCATCAATAATAAAAATGATACTATAGAAGATTTACAATTGTATTTTTAGCAAATCTTTTGGTACCAAATTTTTTCAAACTACATTAACACATCAACTACTTGTGATTCTTAGAACATCTGCCACTGCTTGCCTTTTTCCAAAATGTTATAATTTACGAGTCTATATTATTGCCAACTTGATTATTTTTAAAATGTGCCAACACAGTTAAAGAGCTCTGAAAATACAAACTAAATAACAAAATTATGCATTTTAAAAAGCAAAATGACTTGAGGATATAGATTGTCTCAAAGGGCCACATTCTAGAAATTATAAATTGGAAATGCCAGTGGCAAGCAAATTAGTCTGATATAATTTGTAAAAGTTTACATTTATTATAAACGTTAAAATGTTATGAAAATAATGTCTCTTACATGTACTTAAAAGTCACAAACATTCTTTATGTTCAAAATTCAGGATTGGTAGTCAGAATTGAGATAGTCTTGCCTTTGACTTTCACAAGGGAACTTGAGTTAGGTAGGCTTCTTAGGCCTAGTAAAATGCTGAATAACTATTTATGGTACTGACACTAGTGAACTCTGTAAAAGTTGTGTAAAAAAAAAATCACTGAAAAAAATTGTGTAAAATAATCACTGAAACCATGTCCCCTTTGATCTGCAAAAGAAGAAGAAATCAGGGATACCCGGGCTCCAAGGAGTCTAGAGAGCGGGCCCATCCTTCCAGAATGAGAGAAGCAACATTATTCAAGGGCAAATCAACTCCCATTGATCTTTTGGGAAGTCACATCCTCATTCAGCAAATTCTAAATTTTCATTCAATTGAGAAATCCTGGTCTGATTATCAATTCAAACTGCCCCAAATTTGCTCTTAAAGTGGATCTTTGCTAGTTATTCTTTGCAAAAATATTTCTTCATTAAGAAATAGGCCTGCTAAGGGGAAAAGCCTCTTAGTGTAAATCTTCTTTTTGCTTCTTGGGGTTAGGGAATTCTTGTGCTTCTGAACCTGTGTCTCCTAGCAGTAGGGATCTTACTCATTTACTCACCTCATCATCTGGTGGCCCGTACAGGGATCCCGAGAGCCAGCTGAGGTAAGCCCCCCTTTCTCTGGCCTATTCTATAGCAAGAATAGCCCAAACTCCCAGGAACATTTTGGGTTGTCTGGGGCTTTATGCCCAAGCAGAATTCTTTGACCAAGGATACTCGGCCAGAAAATTCCTGCGACTTGACAAAAATTCCCTTTAACCTGGGAAAGTTTTTGTCATATCTTTCTCTCTCTCTAGGGACACCTACAAAGAATGGAAAGCTATAGAACTGGAAAAGCCTGTGGCAAAAATGGAACAGTTTACTTCTTCTATTCTTAAAGATTCTCCTTTAGACTGTCTCTTAAAAAACAGGGACAAATTCAGTTTGAAAGATCTCAAAACAAAAAAGCTCATTTATTTTTACAATGCTTCCTAGCCTCAATATACCTTGGACAACCAGGAAAGGTGGCCAATTAACGGGTCAATTAATTACATCACTATTAAAGAGCTGGATTTATTTTGCAGGAGATAAGATAAATGGACTGAAGTTCCTTATGTTCAAGCTTTCATGGCTTTGTCTCAAGACCTTAAATTAAGGCAAAATTGCTGAATGTCACAGATCAGTTTAATGCAGCAGAACTGGAGATAGAAACCAACTTTTTTAGATGATTCCCTCTTTTTTACTCCTTTAGGGGAACGAGAAACATCTGCTCTCCATTGCAGCCCTCATGTGGAGGCTTGCAAATCCCCTCCAAAACCATCCCCTTATCAAAAACAGGACCTTGGGTCCCACAATATCCGACTCCTCTCTCCTCTGGAGCCAGATTCTGGGATCACCCAGCCCCCACTCCTTAGCCCTTCTCACAGGAGAAGTGGGATCCCTTTCTCCTCCACCCACTTCCTCTCACCTCCTTCTAAGTCTGCCCAGCCCCCAAGCCTCAATCCTTCTCATACTGAGAGTGGAGCTCCCCTTTCTCCTCCCCAAGAGCCTGATTCAGCTGTGGCTCCTGTTCCAGATCCTGATTTAGTTACTTCTCCTAAACTCTGCCCCTTGAGGGAAGTTGCCAACCCTTGGGGAAGAACACTTAGAGTGTAGATGCCCCTTTCCATGTCGGATCTTTCCCAAATTAAGGAGATACTAGATAGATACTCTGAGGACCCACCAAGTATATTGAGGGGTTTAAAGCCATTGCCCTCCAATTCGATCTCCTGAGGAGACATTAATATCATTATCTCCTCCTGTTGTACCATAGAGGAGAAAAAGAGAATCTGGGATCTGGCCCAAAAGTTTAGGGATGACATGGCACAGAGGCTCTAGATTCTGTGCCCTCCAGTAGATCTGACTTAAGGGAAATTCTTGAGAACCCAGACAGGGAATGGTTCACAGATAGGTCACAGATTCTTGAGAATGGGGAGAGAAAGGCAGGCTATTCTGTGGTGACTCTTCATAGTACCCTGGAGGATGAGCCACTATCTCCGGGGACTTCTGCTCAGAAGGTTAAGCTCATTGCCCTGACCAGAGTTTTAGAACTGGGGAAGGAAAGGAGAGGTAACATCTATACTGACTCCAAATATGCTTTTCATAGTTTGCATGCTCATGGGGCTATATGGAGGGAAAGAGGTCTGTTGACAGCAAAGAATTCTCCCATTAAACATGCAGAAGAAATTCTGCATCTGTTGCAAGCTGTCCACGAACCCAGGGAGATCTGTCATACTTTGTAAAGGACACCAGAAGGGAGATTCATTTCAGGATAAGGGAAACAGGCTTGCAAATTTAACTGCTAAAGCTGCTGCCCATTTACCCTTGACTATGGCACCTTGAATCCCCCAGCTCCCTGATTCTTTTACCCCTTCCTATAGTTCACAGGAAAATGTCCTTGCAGGTGTGTGGAGCAAGTATGAAGTAAGAATATGGTGAAGAACTTACAGCAATGTTAAATTCCTTTTCTGTATTCTATCTTCTCTAGGTCTCTGTGACCTGCATAGGTATGTTCAATGTTTAGGCTACGAATTGCTTAGATTTTTTGATGACATTTATGTCTGTCCAGGCTATCTATGTTTAGGCTACTAATTGTTTAGTTTTTGAGATATATGATGACATTCAATTAACTGGTGGGGAAGGGGGGGCACCTATCTCTTAATGTTCCCCAAACTCATGATGTAAACCTTTTGCAATTAAACCTATAAAAACTGTATATCTTCCCTTAGTTCTTTAGCCCTTCTACTGTGAGCTTTCTTGCTTTCCCTCCTCACGGTGGAATTGCTCATTCTTATGAGAATTTGTTAAATAAAAACTTTTTTGCTTTTTACTTTGAGAGGTCTCTGAGAAGTCATTTTTGGATAGGATTTTCTTTCCCTCACACAGGGAAAAGGAGTTACATCCTTTCTCCCTCTGGTTGGTTTCAGATGCCCTCAAGACCACCTCTTAATCCTAGAGGCAAGTCAGTGGAAACTGATCTTTGGTCTTCATCAGGCTACACACCTGGGGAGGAATGCTCTTCAATCCCCGGTGAAAGGCATTTTCACTGGGAGACACAAACAGGTTTGCCAGGCCTGCCCAGTTTGTGCCCAGGTGAATCCTGAGGGAGCTGTTAAGCCTCTGTCTCTCCGGCAGCCAGTTTAGAAAAGGGGCACGTACCCAGTGAGGATTGGCAAATAGACTTCACGCATATGTTCTCCCTAGAGGTTTTTTGCTTTTGGTCTTTGTTGACCTATTCACTAAGTGGGTAGAAGCTTTTCCTTCCAGGACTGAGAAGGCTCAGGAAGTGACAAAGTGCTTGCTGAACGAGATCACACTTCGTTTTGGCTTGTCCAGCTCCTTACAGAGTGATGATAGCGCTAGAGGATAGTCCCCTAGAGGACCTGAAAAACGATGTAGTTACCTATAATCTCCTTCCCTCCTCATCATGAGAACTCTACTCCAGATACTCTCTCTCCAGCTTTCCTGGTCTTACTCTGTGGGCCTTCACCAGTGGGTGACAACTACCTGGTCAGACTAGGGAAGTCTGTGGGGAATAGGGGTGTCCAGGATTGCTGGGTATGCCATCACCACCCCCAAGGTGGGCCACAGATGCGGCCTACTGCATTCTTTGCAAAGGTCCCATTCCCACCTGTTGCCATCTCCTCCCTGGACACCGACCCCCAGGGGAATTACCCTGACCCGACTGTCCCCTGCTTTCTGGCTGGGAAGGATCTCATATCACCACACTACAAAGACAATGGATGTCTCCGTGGCCCACAATGGCCATGTTTACATTCATAAATGTGGGGCCATTGACCTGTACTACCAACACTGTGGGTGCAAGTGAATGTGACCCCTCTCAGGCCTGCCGCAATTTCACCTCAGCGACTTGCACCAACTGCACAGGTGGATCACAGGCCAGGTACACTTATGATGCACCTCCCCAGAGGGTAATTGTGGGGAATCCATTCCAGATTACCCTGGCAAACTCACCCACAATGCTTCTACAGCACCTTCCATGAAGCTTCTTCATAACCTCCTGAAAACTGACATTCTGATTGATAGAATGCTTTGTGACTACAATCATCTGTGGAGAGGAGCTACCAGGAGGCTGCTACAGAACCTGACCTCAGGTACCACCTGTGCCCCTAAGGGAGATGCTTTGCTTTTCTCTATAAACTAAGTCCTCCATTCCACCTTAATGCTTTAAGAGGCCTGATAGGAGGAATGCCTCTGACTGGGACCTTCCCCCACCTGTAATTCTCTCTACCTGGTGCTGACCTTTTTTAAAACTATGGGTCTTGTACCCTGGGCTACTTGAGTACTCCTTTCACAGCATACAATGCCAGCACGTCAGTCACAGCCCCCACCCCTTCAAAGAGATTCTAGCAAGGATGTTGGGAAAATATTCTGGGGTATTAAAGGCACAGAAACCAGTTCCCTGGTTTGGATATTTAGAACATGAAAGCATTCTCTCTAATCTGACAGCCACAATCAACCCTCTGGCCAATGAAACTTCACTTTCTCTGCTGGAGATTCAAGAATCCCTGGATTCTCTGGCTAACATGGTTGTAGATAACTGAATGGCCTTAGATTATCTCCTCGCCTCTAGCAGGTGTGTCTGTGCCCTGGTCAACGCTTCTGCCTGTATGTACATTAACAATTCAAAGGAAGTTGAGCTTTGCATTGAGAGAATCTTAGTGAAAGCTGGCTGGAGGTAAGACATTCATGAACAACTCCTTACACACACCTCCCAAGTCTTCCTCTGGGTGGGGTTCCTGGCTATGGTCTCTACTAATCCCTATACTAACTCCACTTCTCATTATCTTTTTGCTCATATTCGCCCCCTGCATTTTCAGACAGCTCATGAGATTTGTTTCCTCTAGGCTTCAAGCTGCAAATTTTCAACTGCTCCTGCAGCCTGGAGATCATGGGGCAACTGATGGGAACACACATCATCAACATCCGTTGGATGCCGCAGCTGCTGTCTTCAGATCTCATATTTCCCCTCCTAGCATGAACTCTCCATGAGATCAGGGACAGCTCTAGACCCTTCTCAGCTAAAAGAAGTTACAAAAGTCTGAGATCTTCACCCTTTTTCCCCAAATGAATTTGGGGGTAACTGCTTGAGGGGGGAAATGACACAAGTGAACTCTGTAAAAATTGTGTAAATTAATCACTGAAACCATGTCCCCTTTGATCTGCAAAAGAAGAAGAGATCAGGGCTTCCCAGGCTCCAGTGAATCTAGGGCCCATCCTCCTAGGATGAGAAAAGCAACATTATTCAAGGGCAAATCAACTCTCATTGATCTTTTGGGAAGTCACATCCTCATTCAGAAAATTCTAAATTTTCATTCAATTGAGAAATCCTGGTCTGATTATCAATTCAAACCACACCAGATTTGCTTTTTAAAGATTTGCTTTGCCAGTCATTCTTTGCAAAAATATTTCTTCATTAATAGGCCCACTAAGGGGAAAACCTCTTAGTGTAAAATAAAACGTTGTTTTTGCCACAGCCTTTGGGGTTAGGGAATTCTTTCGCTCCTGAATCTGCGTCTCAGAGCAGAAGGGATCTCACTCATTCACTCACCTCATCAGTATTATTATTAAAGGGTTTTTATTTTATCTACTTTTTAAGGAAATGTTAAGGGAGTTTTAATTCTCTTTAACTTTAGATAAAAAGAAGTCACTTATCCTTCTTGTTCTAAACAATTTTATCCGAACTTACATAGCATTTTATTTAAGCAGAAACATTCCATTCTTTGTATTTGTGTGTGTATGTCTCATGTTTGGGACATATGCTTACCAGCCTGAGGAGCCGTTTTCCAAGGAAAAGCCAACACACGGATGATACATTTCCCTTCATTCTAATGTCTTGTCTCTGGGATTATGAACAATTTATCTGTAAGGTTGTTTACATATTGTCCATTAGACTGGGAGCTGCTTGAGAGGGGGGTTTTTGGGGTTTTTTTTGCTTTTCTTTGTATTTCCAGGACTTGGCACATGCCTTCACTTTTTCTTTGGAAGCTCTGTCACCCCTAGCTCCCTAAAGACCTCTATTCTTTGCTCCTAAGTTCGTTTTTCTTCAGGTCCATACCGCTAGTTTAACTGCTGCCCATACCCATCCTTGGACCCCCAAGGATCCTGTTTTTCTACTTCCTTTCTTCCAGATCCATCTCCCCTCCATCTAACTATTTTTGCTCCAGTAAATATTTCTAGTTCTGACTGTTATTTAAGTTCCTTGAGGACAGGAGACTTGAAGATAGGGTCTTAATCATCTTTTTATCTCCCCCAGTGCCTAGCATTGTAGGGGCTCAATAACTATTTAATGAATAATGATGATTCAAGGCATTTCCCATGCACATATTCCCTAAAGCCCAAGTTAGCTTAATCATAATATAAACACAAGGGCTTATAAAAAATATTCAAGGAAGGGATTAACCTTTAAAATGTGTTATCCATGGAATCTTTTGAGTTTTTCTGTTTTTCATAGTTGCATAATGCCCCTTTGATAAGGGTTTGTAATGACAGCCACTGACATCTTAACAGAAGTTATGTACACAGTGTTAATTTATTAAAACACATTCAAACTCCTTTAGTTGCTAAGCTGCTTTATTTTCTTTCCCTCCCCTAGGTTGCATGAAGACTGATGTAGCAATTTATTTCGGTGACCATAATGAAACTGGCAGCTAGCATCGACATAAAGGTTTTCTGCTGGAAAAATAAATCAAGTATTTACATTTTTCCAGAGCTCCCACTGTTTGAGCTCCTATGAGACCCAGAGTGGCAAATATAGAAGTTTCCCTTTTAACTGCCCTACCAATGAGATTCAGTGAAACAGGTAAAACTCCATTACAATGGATATTTGAAAAGGATTTCTACATGAGAATAAAATCATTTCCATGCCCCTGAGGATGCTATAGTAACAGAACTAGGTTAACCTGATTTGACCTTTCTTGGGACAGTCATTTCATATTTATCATTCATAAAATGCTTAGATGATCTCTAAGATCCCTTCTAATTAACAATATTCTGTTCACTTTTGCAATAAATTCTCTCTCTACAAAGAAGTATGTATAATAAATGCTTAATCTGGTGCTTGTCCATGTAATAAATAAATAATAAAAGAGTATTTCTTTTTGTTCTGTTTGCAATTGTAGAGGCAGAAAAGCTAGGTTGAGACCTTTATTATTTTAACATGCTCTTAAGCAGTTCCTGCCAACTTTCCCTTCTCCTTTTCACCACAGCCCACAAGGGATTTTAAATAACTTAAAATTGCAATGTGGCTAAAATAAAACAATACCTACAAAAGGGAAGTGAGAGAAAGAACTAAACTTATTTAGTACCTACTGTGATATCAGGCATTTTCTTATAAATCTCATTTGATTATCACAACAGCCCCATTTTATAGTTGAAGAAAGCAAAGCAAATAGAGAATAAGAGATTTGTCCAGTATTTAACTAGTTATGTTAGATTAGAGGGCACAGACTCTTCCCATATCAGGCCATCCAAATCATTGAAAGGATACAAGGTGATACTCCAAAAGTATGTTGTTGGATGTTTTGGATTATCTGAAAAGAATCTGTAGGCTTAGACTTTCTCCAAATCAAAGGGCAAAGATTTCATTACAAGGCTAAGAGCAGGCTGACTCCAAAACCATCTTAGTAAAAAAGGGGTTTTTAGCAATTAACAAGGGAAAAAGCAAGTTTCCTTTCAAAATGCTGCAAGTAGGAAATTATGGGGCTAACCCTAAAAGGAGTTTAGGGTCCTATTAGGTGTTAGCTATTGTGAAACTTAACAAGCAAACTAATTCCAAAAAGGAGTTAGCTATAATAGAATAAATGCGATGATAGGCTAAATTCACAAGGAAGTTGCCAAGTTGGTGGGGTACAGTCAAATCTTTTTATGGGGGAAATATAATCTTGACTTTCTTAATGATTATATACAGTAAAAGAGGGTTCCCAGAGACTTCCACCTGAGGTAGGACTGCAATCACAAGTCCCCTTGAAAGAGCCTCCTTAAAGGTGAGAGGATCCCTCCCCCACCTCGTGTAGCTAGGCTTTCCGATTGTATCCTGGGATATCCTACATACCCAGGTCCTCAGCACCACTATGACCACAGAGCTGTCTTTAATACCATTCCTTGGGTCTCAGATAAGTCTTACTCTTCCAAGGAATAATAGATTTAGAACTGAAAAGAACCTTAGACTCCAGATGTTCCAATCCTGGGTTCGAGAACTTGTTTTACAAAAATAACATAGTAATTTTAAAATATAAAAACCATTCTTAATGGGGTGTGTGTGTATTAGTGGAGTGGAAATGGGGCCTAAAGGCTTTGCTGTTGGTTTGCTCTAGCCCAGTTCTCTTACTTACATATGAATATAAGCCTCAGAGGTAAAGGGTTTCATGAATTGAGGGAAAAGCTAGGAATCAAGCCTCCTCATTCCTCCAGATTTCCATACTACCAGGCCAACATTCATTTGGGGGCAGCCCTTTCCTTTCTCATGTTCTTTTATAAAATTGACTTTCTTCTTCATCTCACTACATTTTTTGATGAAGTTTAGAAAAGATTTTTGAATAAAATTTAAATTTCACTTACATAATTTATAACAATTTCAGATTTACATTGGGTAAATTTGAAGTGATAATATCAAGTGAACAAAATTAATATAGAGAGCAAAGAGAGCTTCCTCTGCAGAAAGATGTTTTTTGTTTTCTGCAATAGGGCTGATAATTCATAATTCAAAGGGTATATGTCTGGCATATTAGGAAAATCAATGGCTTCTCAAATCTAGGTGTCATGGTCTTTATCACTATAGGCAACAAGGAGCAAACTTTTAAAATACAAGTGTTTTTTCCCTCTCAAATATACACTAACTATTCATGGCATTTCTGAAATTGGAGTATGATTAGTTTTCAAATCAACTGTTGTAACTTATCTTTTACTTTCTTTGCTGTGACAACGAAAGATTATGAAAACTGATGGCTTTGTTTTCCAATGGCACAGTTGATTTAGGACTTTAAATAATGAGATGTGATCACAACTGGAGTTTAATTTGTATTTCCTAAACTATGACTTGCTTTATTCCAGGCCTATTTTTCTATTTGTACCAATTTCTTTATTTCTTGTAACTTCCTTTACTTCCCTCACACTAGCAAAAATTTATTATAGAAAAATAAAATGCTGCACAACAAGCAGACATATAAGATCAAACCAATGTAGGAAGAACAATGTGGGTGTCAAGAAAGCTTGTAAATGTAAATTCTTAGGAATAACCAATAAAAACTGCCTAAAACGAACACATTTGAACTCGGGTCCTCCTGAATTCAAGGCTGGTGCTCTATCCACTGCGCCACCTAGCTGCCCATGATATAGAGTTCTTAGCCCTAGAAAGAGAAAATTTTAAACCTCTGCCCCCACATTTTAACTCTGTATTAAATCTAACTGACACATGAAGATAAAACAAAAACTTCACTTCTCGTTTTCAGGATTTTCTTTGTATTTGCTTTTACAAAGACTTCTTATTGAATCTTTGCTCTCACACAAAAGAATATCCATATTTGTATTTAATAAACTATGCAATTAACAACATTTGTACACAACCAAACATTTCAAATGCATAAATGTTTCTCGATACAGTAAGTTCTTTGTTGAATATAATTTCCAAGTACTGGTGTATACAACCTTAAATATTACATTATTCAAACTGTTTTTATAGAGTGATGAACCTCTATGGGATCATCACAACATAATTTTGTCTTTGTTAGCTATTTGCAGCAAAACTGGGTTTCCATTCATTGTGTGTGATGTTTCAGCATATGGATGGCTCCTCTACTGCATGAGCACCCTCAGTTACAGCTTTCACACACTTGGCCATTGTCTGTGATGCTCTGCTAATAGAATCTGTGAAAATATACAGAAAAGGCTTTATTTATTTGTAAATAAAAGGCATAAGGTACAGTCAGTCTTAAGACAAAATCAAAGAAGGATCAATGTAATATGATGACACTCAGAGGTTATAATATTAGCCAATATATTTTTAAAGATATGGAGTTTATTTTATTTAAAGTAAATTATAAAATAAAATATATTATTCTACTTTAAACAGCTTGTATTACACCATGAGTTCTTATAAATACTTTCATATGCTGCCAGGTAGATGATCAATCACAATGACCCAATACTATTATCTTTATCCTAGTTATCTAATCTACTACTTTAATGTTTTGACCTTTAATATATTTAAAAATCTTACTCAATAGAGAGCATGACAAATTTAGTTTTCAGTTTACAAATATGGGAAGACAGAAAAAAAAATAGGATATGTTACTGCAGGGATTTTGTATCAACTTCAGAGACCTAAATAAGGGTGATCATCATGGGGACAGAGCAGTTTCTTGAAATAACCTCTGGAAATGCTTAAAGTAAAAGCTATATAGATTTGGCCAGGATATTTACTTCTGAAATGAAGTAAATATATATGAATCATTTATGAAATAGGCAGAAATTCTGGTGGGTTTTTCTAGAAGTAACTGCTACCAATAGCTCTACTGATCAATTAAAAGGTAGAAAAGGAAAATGAAAGTGTCTGCAAGGACATACCTGTCATATAGAAGTCTTTTATTGTAAGCTGAGGTGGAACAAGAGGATGAGCAAGGAGCTTTTCATTCACTAGCTGCAAAAAAAGATGAGAATAGTAGAAAAATATAGTATCATTACACAAACTCATGTGTGCCTTAAAACAAACAAAAAACAACAAACCAAGCATTTCTCACCTTTGCCAGTTCACTTGCTTCTTGGAAATAATTAGCCCCCTCTACATTATCATAACGAACCAGGTTGGGGGAAACTTCCTCCAATCTATTCCTCACTTGATCCAGTGTATCATAAGGAAGGGTCATACCTGCTATCTAGAGACCATCCAAACAGAAATAAAAGTGCAATTATAATGTTGGAAAAAGTGAAATGATTTTTAATTTTAGTTAACATAAAATAGTAATACTATTACAAGTTACAATTTATGCCCAATAGTGGATGACTTTTTAGACATTAGTTTGGAACACAAGAGAATTATCAGAACCATAATCTCCATTGATACTGCTTAAATTTTTATAGAATTTGTGCTAACACTTTCCCAAAAGTAACACTGTGAAACAGATATTGAAATTATCAGACTTATTTTCAGATGAGGAAACTAAAGTTCAGAAAAGTTGAATGATTTGCCCACTAAAACATGGTTATTCAATGGCAGAGGAAGGCCAAATATTTTGACTCCAGGATCAGGCGCTCTTCATTTTATTTCCCTGTTTTTTTCAGTTGATTGTTTTGCCTTAAATGTAACGAACACAGATAACATACCCTTAAGAGTGAACTCATTTAGAAATGAAGTGATAATTGGAGAGGCAGGAAAGGCAACATGTATGGAATGTTGTGTGTGTTTTCTGACACAGTTGACGTATTGGTTGATTTTGTTCAACATTTTTGGAAGAATGGGGAACTCTTTCTAGAAAGCTCACAGATTGGATAGGAAGGGTTTATATTAAAAAATGACTGATACCAAAAACAAATGGCACAACACTTTTTAAAAGGAAATTAAAGTTAAATTTGAACAAACATCTGCTCACCTGGTGATTAATCAAAACCTATAATAATCATGTAGAAATTAAAAATTTCTGTTTTGCTATAGGTATATTTTCATAAAAAATTGCAGACACACTAACATTTTGCTGTCTTTGAAAAATCTCAATAGTGCTATGTATATCTTTTAACAAAAGGTAAAGAAAAATGAATGATAACACCAATTGGGGGTGGGGGTGGGGGTGGTTCATGGTGAATCTGGACTTTCATCTTTGACTTCTTTAAAAACCCTTCCAGTGGGGACAGCTAGGTGGCGCAGTGGATAGAGCACCAACCCTGAATTCAGGAGGACCAGAGTTCAAATCTGATCTCAGACACTTTGCACTTCCTAGCTGTGTGACCCTGGGCAAGTCACTTAACCCCAGCCTCAGGGGAAAAAGACAAAACAAAACAAAACAAAAAAACAAAAAACCCTTCCAGTGTGATGCACAATAATGGCTAGAGCTCTGTGCAGCAGGCTCCTTTTGAAATGTCTCCTACCTCAGAGAGCGCTCGGATGATCTTCCAGTCTTCTCTGGCCATGCCGGGGGGTGTTACTGCTACTTTAGTTTGCTGAGCTCGGCCCTCTGTGTTGACGTAAGTAGCAGATTTCTCTGTGTAAGCTGCTCCTGGGAGGATAACATCAGCTATGGGAGCTCCCACATCACCATGATGTCCTGACAAAAAAGATTAAACAGAAAACAGGTTTAAATACAAAATTACTTTGATACAAAAAAAAAAATTGAGTACTGCCTACTAAATTTCATTCTGAATAATTTTCATTCTAAAAAGATCACTCCTTAGTCACAGGTTAAAAAGCCTACTCATTTATAGAGGTTTCAATTGCACAAGGGACTTCTGAGGCAGAGAGAATTCAGAATTCAATGAGAACTAAGAGAGCCTCTAATCCAACTCCCTTCTTTTCCAAACGAGAAATGTAAAGCCCAAAGAAGTGACTTTACAAAGGTAAAATGACAGTGGGATGAGATTTGAACCCAGAAGCCCAGAAAAGTTAAATGACACAAGTTACCCGAGAGCAGAGAATGGATTTGGAACCCCAGTTTTCTGACATCAAATCCTTCTATTACATAAAATAGACAGAGACTGCACCAGTCTCCAGTCTGAAGGAGGACTTCAGGACACTCCAGGCCCCTCATGCCCCCTGGTCTCCTCCACACCAGGGGCCAGCTCCTGGTTATCTGCCTCCCTGTGGGTCTGTGGGCTCAGGCAACTAGCCAAATGGTTCTCAACACCACAAAAACTACAGAAATGGCAGGCCCCTAAGGCACTGGCCTCTTTTCCTTGCTAATACAAGTTTAGATAACACCATCTTATTTAAACCTTGTATTTCCCTCAGCACAGTGTTCTGAACACAGTAGATAGTTTATATTTTTTTGAATGAACAAATGGAAATAGGATACAGCTTAAAGTGTGCTGTAGGTAAAAGCCAGATTCATCTGCAACCCAAGTACAGTGATTCTCTGGTTCAGAATCTTCGGAGTTGAAGGAGCTTTAGAAAGGATCGAGCCTCAGCCTTAGCCAACGTATGAATTCCTTCCATAAGGGTCTGTCTTGAAAACTTACTGAACAGAAACATGCTAAGCAGAATGAGTATAATTAAATTTTAAGAAATGGGTGGAATGAAATGAAAAAGTCCCTCCTTTCTCTTCTTGCTTAGTGCATAAAATATCAGTGAAAAATGATCAAGAAGGATAAAAGTAGCTGTTGGACTACAAAAGGACAAACTTGTAAATGTCCCTCCAAGAATCCAGGCAACCTAAAAATTATCCTAGTTCTCCCTCTCCTTCAATTCACAGGCAACAGGATTCCATTAGTTTACTGAGACAAAGAATGATGTGATAAAAACTGTTTTTTGGAAAATCACTTTAGCCATCTGTGGCACTGAGAGAAAGTTTAGGCAACAAGGTGGTCATGGGAGAAGAAAAGTGAGCAGATAGAAAAGAGGAAGAATCAATAAAATCTGACAGTTGATTGAATTGGAAGGGTTGAGGGAGAGTTGCATGGGAATGAAATTAACAAAAACAGATTAACCAAAGCCATTTTTAGTTAAAAAAAAAAAAAAAAAAAAAGAGAGAGAAGAAGAAAGCCTTAAAAAATTAGTTAATATGCTGGAGCACCATAGTGAAGTTATGAATATTTCAAGACTCATAACTCATAACATTAAAATATCATATAGAAGATTCCCCAAATAGCTCTTGATACTAAAAGCTGACAGTTTAAGGAGAAAGGCTAGATTAACATAATTTCCTTTTAGCATTTTTTGTCAAGATGATATTGTCTACACTTTATTCTTACATTATATATTTCTCTGATATTTGCACACGAGGAACTTTACATATAAATATCATAGTTTCCCTTGGTGATTTGAAGTGATTAATTACTCTTACTTCAAAACTACTAATAGTAAATTTCATAAAATTAAAATTTATAATTAGGTCCAACTCCCCAATATTCAAGTAGACTATATTTAATTCACTATCACAGAACAAGCAATTTTAAGTCAATAGGATAAAAGGTGATAAATTTTAAGAGGAACTTAAACTGACTGTATTGTTCCCTCCCATTCCTATTCAGTTTCAATATATATGACTAATGCTACTTACCTTGGTAGACAATGAAGCAATCCTTTGGCAAATCTTGACGGGTAACGCAACCGCCATCTGCTCCCAGAAGGAACAACATTTTGGGAGGGTTCTTCCGAATTGCCTCCACTCCAGGTTTAAAACCAAGGTCCAAAGCAGCTACCTGGCTTGCCACCCTGTGGTGTATCAATAAACCTTGATATTAAAATGTTTTGCAGAAAATACCTAGTTTCATTTCCATTGACTGCTCTTTTGCAATCCTGTGAAGAATCAGGTGGTGATCTGCTGCCCTCAGGACACAATTTTTTCCACAGCACAATATTTGCCAAAGGAAATATTAGCTAAAGATCTTTAACTACAATATTCTCTTTTGGTGTTCTCATGTACCACAGCAAGAAGTCATGCATTCTAAATATGCTTTCATGCTGTTGAAATTAGACATTTTAGAGAGAGAGGACTAATTTCACTGCCGTATGCAGCGGAGGAAACTGAACCTCTAAGAAGTGAAGGGACCTTTCCCAGAAGATAATACTATCAGTATCAGAGGCACAACTCGAGCCTGGGCCTCCAGATATCCTGAGAGCAGTTCCTTTCTACTAATACACATTTCTGTCAACTTTTTACTATATGACATAGCATCTCCACTGCTCCTACCAAGATGACCATATATATATATCTATTGGTAGGGTGTGGGAGGTAAAAAGAGAAGAGGGGAAAACCAGACCTGAACCCACGCTTTTCCGACTCCAAGATAGGCTCTCTAACTACTATGTCACAACATTTCTACTTTATACTCTCTTTAAAGAATAGTTATCCTTTTGTGCTAAAATTAAAAGCTAGACTTTTAAAAAACTCACAAATGTAAGTCAGTAACAAAATGTTGAAGAGAGAATTTACACTGCTAACAATAATGTGGAAAATTTTTTTTTTTAAATAGAAAATACTGCTGTCCTATCTTGCTGCTTCTCTGATACCTAGAAGTCTCTGACAAAATGTCCCTCCCCAAACATTACAATGCTTCAATTTCTTCTCCTTTAAATCCTTTGCAATCCAGTTTCCAACTCCATCATTCAATTGAGACTACTCTCCCCAAAGAGCTCTCCTCTGTCTAGGTCCGCAGGCCCGTTCTCTCCATCCATGTCATGTTCCACTCTGAGTGTACCTGGTGATCTTCCCTGTTCCTCGGGGCTCAATAATTTCTGACTGGTCCAGCATCACTGACTCTGGACTTCCTGGATACATTCCAAACTCACCATGCCTAAACTCTCCCCAGAATCTAGACCACATCAGTGCTCACTTTCTTCCCTCCCCTCCCCTAGCTAACCCACTAACAAATCTTAGATCTCCCTCGACATCTCTGCTCTCTCCATTCCCAGTCATGACCCTATTTCAGGCCCTTATCTGCTCTTACCTGATCTTAACTGTGTTCTCTGCCTCAACTTTCTCTCAGGTCTAATCCACCCTTCACTCAGATGCTGGGGATTTCCCTGGGGCAAATATGACCAGGTCATTCCCCTTCTACCACTCCTGGCTCTTGTTACCTCTGGGATTATAAATGAAGTCCTTTGGCATGAAAAACTCTCCACAACCAGCCTCTTTCTACCTTTCTTCTCAGCTTGTTATTGACTTGCTGTTCCTTATCCATAATACTACATCCTCCACCTCTGTCCCTTTGCTCTGGCTTTCCCCACTGGAATGCTCTCTATTATTAAAACATAATCTTCTAAAGGGCAGGGAATTGTTTTAATTTTTTTTTTTTTTGTTTCTTCAGTGTTTAATACAGTGTTTGTTGGCTTAAAAAAAGCTTAATAAATGCCTTACTGATTGCTTCCATATTTCATAAATGATTAAGTTTTTGATATAGCAAATATAGCAGTAATTATGCAAAACAGCAGTACTTTCTAAGTTTGAAGTAATCTATAGTTCCTTGTGTATTTCTGAAGTCCTTTACAAGACTAAGTTCCTAGAAGGCACAGAATATATTTAATTTATCTTTATTCCCTCACAACACCTAGTATAGTATACTTTATACAGGTATCTAGTAAATATTTGTTGTTTAAATTAAACTCAATCTTCTAATCTGTTGAATAGAAAAGTGAGTAGCCTTAGTTTTCTGCAAACTTTAATGTAGTATTAAGAATTAGTTTGTAGGGGCAACTAGGTGGCGTAGTGGATAGAGCACCAGCCCTGAAGTCAGGAGGACCTAAGTTCAAATCATCTCAGACACTTAACACTTTCTAGCTGTGTGACCCTGGGAAAGTCACTTGACCCCAAATGCCTCAGCACAACAACAACAAATAGAATTAGATTGTAGAAATTATTTTTTCTCATCTTTGGTTGATATACACAGTCCTATATGGTGTTTCATAACTGAATGTGTGAGTCATGAAATTATGACTCATTATCAGCAAATATTTGATTTGTATATCTAATTTATATACTTATGGTCATGCAAAGGTTTCTTGGATGAAAAGGGCATAAGTGGAAAAAAGTTTAAGAAGTCCTCATATAATGATGTTAATGAAAAGAAACAGATTTTAAGTGATCATGATAAGTTTCTGTTAACCTAAGGTACATTATTATTATTATTATTTTTGAAATAAGTGATACTTGAATATAAAACAAATCCAAAAGGGAACTAAAGCACTTATATAATCTGTTTTGTTAACCCTGATTTGTATAATTAAGTCTTCTTACATCCAGGACCACTTACACTATGTGATGTGCTACGGATTGAATTACTGTGTTCTAGTACCTAATAAAGGGAAACCAAGAACAGAAATTTTAGTTCTGAATTCCCTCTGCCTATGAAGCTAGCTGGTTTTCTGCCTTAAACATAACTGGAGGGAACAGGAGAGAGCATAACTCTCAACTCTTCTTGTCTTCAATAAATGTTTTGCTCTATAATGACCTCTCCTCCTTTTTTCTTGAGCAGAAATAAAGAATATTGACATCAAGTCAAACAAATGATCAAAGCTTTGTGCCCTTTTTCTGGCTCCACTGCTTTCAAAACTTTTACAAATCAACACATATTTCTTTTGCCTTTCACTGCTCCAAGTTTTAGTTAATAGTTTATGCTCTTAGGGCTGAAGTATAAACAATAAAAAAAGTACAATATTTGCAGAGTCCTAAAAATGTGAAGACAGGGAAACCAGCAAAGATAAAAACTTTTCTTCACTTTACATAGAATATTTCACACTTAAAGGAGGGTCAGTGGAAATGCCAAGGCATTTTTTCATGACTATTTTAAGGAATGCAAGAATTGGCCCACAAACATTTCACAACCTCTATCTTACAAAGAAACAAATGTATTCTGATTCTTCTCATTTCTTCAATTCAGGAAATGCCCATTATACAACTGCACAGAGATTAAGCTGACTTAATTACTTAAAAGACTTTCCTCATAAATACTGCCAATTAAAATACTTTTTTTTCCCCTTTCCCATAGAATCCACTAGAATAACTATTGTTTCATTAAAGTGCTGAGCTAATATTCAAACTCTACCTAAAGCTAAGAAGAGGATACTACACACAGTACATAAAACCAAAGGCATTAAAATCAGAATATGGATAAAATTTTTCAACAAACCTATGAAGGATATTCATAATTTTCCAATCATCACCAACATTTCTCTCCATCCTGATGTTCTGTGCAAGGGTAGAAACAGCTGCCAAAATTGCACCTCCATCACTTCGTTGGAGTGCCGAGCTGCCTAATACTATAATTGGCTTTTTGGCCTCTTTCAAGACCTGTGCAAAAGAAACATAATGAAAATAGTGATTTCAAAGGCAAGAAACACCTTTAACATGTGCAGGCATACATATTCATACATGCACGTGTGCAAAGATACCTCCTGTCCCCCAAGGATAAGAAATATTAAGAAATCACCTATTTAAAAAACTAACCAAAATTTGCATTTGCAACAAGATGCTCTAATAATTTAGATGTAAATAAAAAAACATACTACTTACTAGCTAATGCAGTACTATAGAGATGTCTTGCTTTATGGTCTTAACCAATATAGTGTGACAGCCTACTAAGGCAATATTGTGTAAAGTCTGAATAAATGTATTACTATAAGAGAACCTGGCTGAATGGATGGCTTCTTGAAGCAATTTCTTGAAGGACATTTGGAGAATCTCCCAGATGATCATAGCTGTATGTCAGATCAACTTTTGTGCCTATAAGGGCCACCTTTAAGTCATTATGAAGCCAGCTGGAATAACAAAGACAATAAATCACAATAAAGTTTCAATTTTGAGTGAAGTACTTAAAACTTTTTGTTATTGCTAGTCCAATCAAGATACAAAAAAATAGCACATTTATTTAGAAAAACAAAATACCTAAATTTGTAATTAACCCAAACTATTTAATATATCAACCAAATGGAAGCATAAATACTGTTCAAGAGAGAACCAGGAATAAGTTTAAAAAAAAAAAAAACTCATGTTTTACTCTAATTTTCCCTGTCTATACCCTCTTATCCCTCTTCTACTCTTCATAGAGATGATCTATGTACACTTCCAGCAAATAAACTGTTGCTCTTTTCAAATGCAGTAGAAGACTGACAGAAGTTTCAAAATATATAAGAAGTGGTAGAAAAACCTTCCAGGGTATGATTACCTTTACAAATCCAAATATGTAATTTGTTTTACCTTTTATATTTCTATTTCATATTATATTCTTTTAAACACCAGGAATGAGACATACATGATTTAAGCAAATCACAAAAACAGGTGCGTGAAGAAATATGAATCATTATCTTATAGAAACTTACATCTCTGGAAATACCAACCTCTTCCGAAGTCTGGCATTAAACAATGGTGCCTCAAAACGTGGATTTGTACCAACCAAAAGGACAACATCTGCCTCCTCTACACCAGCAATTGTTGTATTAAGTAGGTAATTAGAGCGTAAATCTGTGCTAGAAACACAATATAAATATAAAGTTATAGAAACTAAACTGGTAAAATGATAGGAAGGGAATTTGTGACTGATTAAAACCATCAATTAAAAAAAAAATCTAATCAATTGCACTGCTTGTGAAGAAGCTATGTAGTATTCTCCCAATTACATTAGTCTTGAACAAGTATTGCATCCACCTAGAGCAATTTCCTACACTTCTATATTTTGGTCTTTGTCAAGGATGGCATGGCATAGGATAACATATGAACATATATTTTTGAATATTTTTCTTGGACTTTCAAATTTAAATGTTTTGGGAGTTATGTTATATAGTATTCACACCTAAAATAGAGAAAAGATTCTACATGAGACCTTTTAAAAAACATCTAGTTTATAAGTTGGCTCACCCAGCTCCTGCAGTGGGGAAGACTTCTTCTGTACACAAGGAGTCAGAGTCTACTCTATTAAGTAAGTCTTTAATAGATATGAGGGCTTCTGCATCCACCAAACCTCCTGCAATTGCTGCCACATTCTTGCCCTGAACTGTCTGTAACTAAAAATAGGAGAGAATAATATCAATGAATCAGCACTGTGTCTATGATAACAGATTACATAAAAACAGAGAATACAACCATTACCCAAAATAGAAAAAAAAAGTTGACCAAACTTCTGCTTTTTAGGGCTAATAAATTACAAATTCAACACATAGCATGGCAGAAAGTCTTTAGTGCTACTCTGTAAAATTGCACAGCCTTGCCTATCAGAAACTAATGTTGGGAGAAGCAGGGAAACAATTCTAGTGTGGGTCCTTTTTGAAAATTTAGTTACCAGAGTATTTTAAGCTCCTTACCCTTCCAGCTACACGAGAGAGTGCATCCTCCCATGAAGTGTAAGTTAAAAGCCCATTTGAATTTCTGACCATTGGCTCAGTAAGTCGTTGCCGTTTTAATCCATCATAGGAAAACCTGGACAACAGACATGATACTATTTGTAGGATTTTCCTAAAAAATCAACTATAACTTTCAAATTATACAATTTCATATTAGAAAAGCAACAAAAGTACTACATTGGTTAAAGTGTCCAAAGCAATTACAATGTAGTCCATTTTTGGGAAACAATGGATTAACAAACAACAGAAAATCTGTTACTAAAACATTACATTAAAATTCAAACTAAAATTTGGTGTTTTCCAAAAAGTTCAATCAGTTCTGAAAATATACACTTAAGAAATCAGCTGCTAAATTGCAGACAAATTTTGTGAGTGTGAACATGGATCATTTTTGCCTGAAAATAATTTTCCTCTATTATCATTAATTTGACAAATATCAGCATGCATGAAGATTTTCATATACAAAGAATACAAAAAAGGATTACACATAAAATCAACAATTGTTACTATGTTAACATGGAAATTTCAACAATGTCCTATTTTTCTGTGATTATTTTTACTTACAAATATTTAAGTTTAGTACCTCTGTTTAATCAATATTACATAGTATGAAATATAATCACATATATTCCCAATATAGAAAAACTTCAGATTAAGTTAGTTCTCCTTAACTATTAAAAAAAAATAAAAAAAACAAAAAAACTAGAAATAGTATTTTTTGGTCTGCTAACCATCTAGTTCCTATTCAGTAGCCTACATAGGCAATAATATAGCAGACAGAGAATGGCAATCAAAAGCCACCCTTTAACTGTTTTGCTTAAAGGTGTATGTTTAAAGTATTCACAATAGCAGAGATAAGAAAAATTGGTGTACTTGTATATCTACCTAGTTTTATCAGAGATCCATTCTTCATTGATATCTTCATGCATCTTTGGCAAAATCCTCATCACCTCTCCTGTCCTTGTGCTGACTACAATGTTACTTCCAACTGCATCCATAACATCAATAGATTCTGTCTTTCTGAGAAAGGAGAAAGAAGGTCATATAAATTTATGTTGATTCCAATAAAGAAAAGTGATTTTGAAATTCAAAAATTAGCTTCAAACCTTAAAAAAACTGATGTTTCTACTCAATTTCTGACTTTCTAATAATCAAATAAAGATTTAAAAGGAGTAATTTTTAAAAATCTACCTAAAATTTGAGACAATTTCAATTAAAATCAGCTTTGTAAATGACTTGCCACTAGAAAACGATGAATACCAAAAAAAAAAAAAAAAAAAAAAAAAAGAGAGAGAGAGAGAGAGAGAAAGAGAGAGAGAGAGAGAGAGAGAAAATAAAACCCTTTCATTTAAATTTATTACCCGTGCTTAAGCTTTCTGGTCTTTCCAAGCCCCTTATATGAATATAATATTCATAGGCTAAATATTATCACAGAATGCAATGTAGTCATTGTCTTGAATTTTTAAAAGATACTACTAAAATCACCAAACCAACATAATTGATTTTAAATAGTTTTTAAAAGTACTTATAAATTGTTAAACTGGGACAGGAAATGGACTCTAACTTCACAGGTATAGAGAACTCTGGCACCTCTTTGATATTTAGTCTTAAGAGAGAGTCCCATGACTTGCCCAGAATGAGAGAGACAGTAAATGTAAGAGATGCGATTTGAACCCAGGTCTTTCTGCTTCTGAGGCCAGCTCTGTAAACACAATTCCATTTTCTTTTCTTTTTTTTTTTTCCAAAGTAATAGATAAATGACAAAAACAAATACAGTATGTATATGAAGATACAAACCTTGTTTCCCAAGGGCGTGCAGTGAAGGCATAGGGTTTAGATGTAAGAGCCCCTACTGGGCAGATATCAATGATATTTCCAGACAATTCAGACATGAACATTTTTTCTATATATGTTCCAACTTGCATTTCATTTCCTCTTCCTGTTGTACCCAAATCATCCACTCCTGCAATCTCACTAGCAAACCTAGGGGATAAAACCATACTATCAAATCCTCAGACACAATATTATACAATTTTCCCCATTCATTAGCTTAAAAGAAAAAACCTAACATTTTATTTTCAAGAACCTCCTAAGTTAAAAAAAAAAAAAAGAAAGAAAAGAAAAAGAAACACCCCAAAGTGGTTATTAATTCTCTATCCTACAGAGGATCCATATAGAGAAAACAAAATTAGAAATAAAAAATAACCCATTTGTCTCTAAAACTTTTTAAAATTTTTTTTTTCCCCCCTGAGGCTGGGGTTAAGTGACTTGCCCAGGGTCACATAGCTAGGAAGTGTTAAGTGTCTAAGATCACATTTGAACTCGGGTTCTCCTAAATTCAAGGCTGGTGCTCTATCCACTGCACCACCTAGCTGCCCCAACTTTTTTTTAATTTAAAAAAAAAAAAAAAATTATCTCCACACAATTCTTTTTTTGTGAAGTTTTTATCCAAGCAATTCACTTGGCAATTGACACCTTCTCAAGACCCTGAAACAATAACAGCAACAACTCTGATCTACAGGTAATTGCTTTAGAATTTATGAAATCCTTTTCTTACAACCCTATGAAATAAATATGACCAGTATTTACAGAGGAGTCGACCAAGTTTCAGAGAGCTTCTTCTAATCACCTAGTGTAACAGAAAATCAAACCTTTTTCCCCAAAGCCTTGTCCTTACCCATGTATTTAAGTCTCACATCGTCAGCTAAATTGTGAGGTCTTTTGCACACACTCCTACATAGATATAGGAACATGCTGTCTAAGCAAATAAATGCTTTCTTAAAGGCAAAGACTATTTTCACTTTTTCTTTGTAGTTCAGGTCAATCAATGCCTGATGCACAGTAAACACTTAATAAATGTATGAATGATTCCACTACTGAGCAGTCTTTGCATATAAAAGGCACTGAAAAAATGTTTATTAATACCTGAATTTGATTTAAAATCCAATCTAAGTTGAGCAAGTCATTTAGTAACACCTGACATTTTTATAAGACTTCAAGAGTTGTGAAGCACTTTACACATTTTTAGGTAATTTAATCTTTATAACAATTTCAGAGAATTTATTACAAGTATTATTAAAAAAATAAATAAGTAAATTTAGGCCTGAGATGCCCACAAAAACACAAATAAGTGCTATGTAGACAGGGGATGCAGAGGTTGATTGAACACTTGTTTCCCCAGGTCTGGTGCTTTTTCTATCATGGTTTCTTCTTTGTTCTTTGGATTTCATCTTCTCCATCTATATAATTGGAATATTTGCAACTACTCTGCCTAGATCACAAGAAAAAAAAATGCTATATGAATATTTAATTAGGTCAAGAGATACTTGAGTACTTCAAAAATTTATAATTTCAGGGATAAAGTTTACTCATAAAACCTTAAATTTAGAATATGGTTTTCAACAGTTGCTATGGGCAAAGAAAGTTAGTCTCCAGACAACCTGGTGATATATGTGAAAAGTTTAAAACAAAACAAAACAAACAAAAAAATCCATTCTGTGTGTGTGTGGGAGTGTAGAAATAAATTATTGTTGTTTTATTTATGTAGTTTTTTACTATTTTGGAGTCAACAGAAAAAGCCAAAGAAGGCAAATACATAACCAAGTTGCTCTAATAGCCACATTATATGCACTATTCCTTTTCTGTATCATCTTAAACCATTTTCTCTACTTTAAATGCCACCTTTGCATCATTTACCTAAATCACCCAGCTTAAAATCTTACTTCCACTTGGCCAATTTTGACTTATGACCTAGAACTTTAAATATTTGAATGACTTATGCATTATACAGAAAAGTGTCTAGATGATACAAAGTGAGCCTATTTTTCCCCTTGGATCTTGATATTATTATTATTTTTTTAAATGCACAACATATTTCCAAATTAGTCATGTTGTGAAAGAAAAATCAGAAGAAAAAAAAGTGAAAATATGTGTTTTGATCCACATTTAGTCACCATAGTTCCTTCTAGATGCAGATAGCATTTTCTATCCCAAGTCGATTGGAACAGACTCGGATCACTCTGACTGCTGAGAAGAGTTATGTCTGTCACAGCTGACTACCACACAATTTTAATCTTACTATGTAAAGTGTTCTCCTGGTTCTGCTCACTTCACTTGGCATCAGTTCACTGATGTCTTTCCAGGCTTTTCTGAAATAAGCCTGCTCATCATTTCACTAATTCTGATATTTTTAAGGAATTATTTTCTTCACTATTTTTTGCATCTCTTTGGCCAATTCTCTTTTCATAAATTTTTTTTGCATACCTTTCACTCTCTTCCCAGTTTTTTTTCTATGCCACTCTTATTTGATTTAAAAAAAAAAAATTATAATAGATTTTTATTTACAAGATACATGCATGGGTAATTTTACAGCACTGACAATTGCCAAGCCTTTTGTTCCAATTTTTCCCCTATTTCTCCCCACTCTCCTCCCCAGATGGCAGGTTGACCAATACACGTTACATATTTTAAAGTATAAATTAAATACTATATATATGTCCAAGTTATTTTGCTGTACAAAAAGAATTGGACTTTGAAATTAGCCTGTGAAGGAAATAAAAAAATGCAGGTGGATAAAAATAGGGATATTGGGAATTCTACGTAGTGGTTCATAGTCATCTCCCAGAGTTCTTTCGCTGGATGTAGCTGGTTCAGTTCATTACTGCTCTATTGGAACTGATTTGGTTCATCTCATTGTTGAAAATGGCCACATCCATCAGAATTGATCCTCATATAGTATTGTTGTTGAAGTATATAATGATCTCCTGGTCCTGCTCATTTCACTCAGCATCAGTTCATGTAAGTCTTCTCCAGGCCTTTCTGAAATCATCCTGTTGGTCATTTCTTACAGAACATCTTATTTGATTTTTAAAACATCTTTTAAAAGTCTTTTTTTTTAATGACAGGAAGATAATGAAAAATGTTAGAGGGGATGTGGTAAAACTGGTACACTAATGCATTACCGGTGCAACTGTGAACAGATCCAACATTTCTGGAGAGCAATTTGGGACTATGCCCTTTGGCTATAAAACTGGGCATACCCTTTAATCCAGCTATCACACTAGAGATCATAAAAGAGGGAAAAGGACTCACATGTGCAAAAATGTATGTAGAAACTGAGTGGATGCCCATCAGTTGGGGAGTGGCTGAATAAGTTATGGTATTTGAATATTGTAAAATGTTACTGTTCTATAGGAAATGATTTCAGAAAAGCCTGAAAAGATTTATACGAAGTATGCAGAACCAAGAGAACATCATACACAGTAACAAGAAGATTATGTGATGATGAACTGTGATGGACTTGGCTCTTTTCAACAATGCATAATTCAAGATAATTCCAATAGACTTGGGGGATGCCACCTACATCTAGAGAGACAGAACTATGGAGACTGAATGTGGATCAAAGCATAGTATTTTCACCTTTTTTGTTTTGCTTTTTTTCCCCCCATGACTTTTCCCCTTTGTTCTGATTTTTTCTTATACAACATGATAAATATGGAAATGTTTAAAAGGATTGCACAAATTTAATCTATATCAGATTGCATGCTGTCTTGGGGAGCTGGGAGAAGGGAAAGAGGGAGAAAAATACGCAACTCAAGGTTTTGCAAAGGTGAATATTGAAAACTATCTTTATATGTATTTGTAAAAATAAAATAAAAACTGAAAATTTAAAAAAAACAAAAACAAAAAACAGACCTCTTTTTCTCCCTAATTATAGACATGTCCAATCTGCATTTTTTCTTGGAGCTTTGCTCGTGGTCACTTCATCACCAGAGTAGCATTCTATAGTCAGGTTCTTTAGTTGTTTGTCCATTCTTCTAGCCTATTTTTTGATTTTGGACTTTATATTAGTGTAGGGCTTTTCTCAGTTGGGAAGAGAGAAGAGGAAGGAAGAAGTCTGGCTTGACCTTCTGTCTTCTATGTTCTTCTGCTACTTCAACAGCTCAGTCTGAAGGCTGACAAATTTTCTGTGCTTTTAAGTAAGATGATGTAAAGTCTGTTCATTGTTCTCTTAGTCTGAATTCTACAAGTTCCTGATGTAACCTATATCATCTGGGTTATATATGGTTGGGTTTCTGTAGATTGCTGCTAGGATCATCACTGTTAGCCTGCTGGAAGGCTCTATAGGTTCAATGACTCTCAGAATCAGAGCCACATGGCTTTCTTTTAGATCTTGGTCCTTGTTCCACACACAGGTAGGTTCTCTGCCATGAGTAACCTCTACATCCTGAAGCTGTGAAGCTGACTAGGACAGTGAGCGATACAATTGCCAGATGGCACCTTTCTTGCTCCCTATGCTAGCAGAGATCCCTTGGGAGCTCTTTTTACTCGGCTGTTTCATCCCCTTGCCATTCCTGGGTGCTACATGCTTCTTTGCTCTGCTAATGCTATAAAATGTATTCCTGGTCAGCTTTTTCTCTAGTGCCTAAAGACCTCTCTTATCTTCCTAAGCTGCTTCTGGAGGAAAAATGACCCACTCTGATGCCACATTGGTTTTCTGAATTAGAATTTAATTTGATACATTTTCTAGGTCACTGCAAAGGAAGTTGTGATAGAGCTAAGGCAGAATTGCTACTGCTCATTCAGTTATCTTGACTCTGCTCCTTCCCATCCCCTACTTTCACTCTAAAGCCTTCCTTAATGACCCTAACCCAGGGGTCCTAGGAATTCTTGAAGTTCAGCTCTGTACTACTCATCTGACCTTGAGCACATATATGCCTTGCATTTTCCATATGTCCTATACTCAAAATTAGATAAATTCCTTGATAACAAGGACTATACCTTATACCTATACCTTGAAAGGACCCTAGAGCCTACTTCTATTCTAAATAAAATCTAATAATAACTAGTAGTATTAGAAAGAAAAACAAGTGTATATCAAAGTTACCCTCACAACCTTGTGAGCATATTAACAGTGCTTTGTCAATATGGTTATCAACACATTTTCTAAACTGAATGTATACTCTGACTCCCATATGTCATAGCTAATTCTCTGTGGCAAAATTCTTGATTTATGCTGACCATATTATAGGCAGATAACAGTGAAATGTTACTAAGCTTTTTATAATTATTTTTTTCCTATTTTCTTCCCATTTTTAAATAACTCCCAACAATGGAATCTCATCCAAAAAAAAAAAAAATCCACCTAAACTCTCATGCCATCCACTAAAATAAACTAGTATCACTCACTCAAGATGTAGAATGACTTCTTGAAATAGTTAAAAAAATTTTTTTAAACCAACACAGCCAAAATTAGGAGAGAAATAGTCAATATTGGAAAAATTATTCTACTGCTAAATAATCCAGAAACCTTATAGAATTTATCAGGGGATTTTTACCTGTAGAAAATTTTATTTTCCACTGTTATTATTCCAAACACATTTTATAAACACTAAATGAACAAGGAAATTAATGAATGAGCCAGAAAAAAGGGAAAAAAAAATTACCTGATACACCGAGTGCACTGTATACATCTAGTCATAATGGTCTTTACGAGTGGACCAATATTCTTGTCTTCTACAGCACGTTTTCCCTCTAAAAATCTGCTTCTATCACTTCCAAACATCATTGACTGGTCCTAGATGAAGTCACAGGAGAGAGCTAAACGAATGCACCTAATAAAATCCAATCTGAGAAAAGCTCAATAATTTTTATAGCATTAGATTACATACCTGCAGATCACATTCACCTCCCTGATCACATATAGGACAGTCTAGTGGGTGATTTGCTAATAAAAACTCCATTACACCTTCTCTGTAAGAGAAAAATAATGTGTACAATTAAGCAAATAATTATCATCATCCATGTTACTTTTCTCCCAAGGACATCAAAACATTTCACATATACTTATTCCTTAACAATGACTCTGATCAGGAGATAAGGATAAGGAATAACAGAAATCGAACCTGTGATTTCAGCAGCACAAAGAATTCCCAATTGAAGGAATTTCCTCTACTGAAGTAGGTTTATACTTTCTTTGGAACTTACAGTGTAAGAGAATTGCCCAGAGCAAAGTTTCTTAAACTGTGGATATGATCCCAATCATGGTCATGGGGCTGCAAAATTAACAGTCAATGTATGATTTGTATATTTAATTTTATAGACCTATCCATGTAGCTGGGGTCACGTAAAAATTTCTAGGGTGAAAAGAAGTTGCAAGTGGAAAAAGTTTAAGTTGGTACTCAAGGCCAAGATGTTAAGTAACTTGCCCAATGTCACAAACCAGGATGTATCAAAGTTGGGACTTCATATTCCTGGCTTTGGCTCTGCTTCTCTATGCCATACTGACTTTTCTTGACCCAGAAAATAGGAAATTCTTTTTAAAAATCTTGCCTTTGTTATTAAAACATGAGTCAATACAACTATTTATTAAGTTATTCTCAAAAAAAAAAAAAAAAACAAAAAACAAAAAACAAAAAAACAATATAAAAATAGTGAAGGGATAGAATTTAAAACTTCATTGAAAAACCTAGAAAATTATGACCTATAACAACAAAAATGAGCATTCATGTCTCACTTCCCCTCACAATTACCAGTAGAGCAAACTATATCTATTGCCAGCTCTAGTTTACCAGACTGACAACTTCCCATGGCTCAATATCAACACAATTTGCTTCCCAGCAATTGCCTTTTTCTCAATGCCCCACTCTTTTATTAACCATAAAGGTCAATTTCTAACAAATTTGAAGCTGAATTCTGGACTCATGGAATAAAAAAAGAGATTAACATTCAAAATACAGTAATAGTAAAGTACCTTGCTTTTCTGGATTTCTCTGAGTTTGTAAGGATGTTCCACACCCTTCATTACAGGCATAGCACAAGCAGCTACAGGCTGGAATTTCAATGGGGAAACCCATTAACACTTGGACCTCTCTGACAGTAAAAATAATAAATTCTCTTTAGATACATCAATGAAATATTTTGCAGGAAAAAAACTGAGGCATTTGCAACCAGAAAACAAAGTAATTACACAAATTAAATTAAATTTTCCCATCTTATTTTTTTCATTTTCTTTGGGTAATGGAAGGAAACCACTGTTTTAGTTTATTCTACTTGATATTCTGCAGTCCTGTATAAAAGATATCAAAAGAGTTTCTAGGTTAGATAACTCGAAACAAAATGCCACTGAATAAAAAGCAATACTCCCTCCCCTGCAACTCAAAACTTCTTTCTATATAAAGTTAACCCATTAAACTCCTCTCCCTTTAACTTGTAATAGATTTGGATTTATATACAAGATCCTCTTCTAATGATGACAACTCAAATATTTCTCTCATTTAACAATTAGTGTTTTTATATTCATTACATGACCTGTTTCTTAAATTGATAGACCAACATAGCAGACCAGCCAAAGTTTCTCCTTGGTCTAAATCTTATATTCACTTTTATAAAAGAGAATTGAGGGAGCTGAGGGGATCAGAACAGCAAGTGGCTAATTATGGGAATTGAGTGAACCATACTTACTGTCTTTTCTCTCAAGTCTGTAGCTAGTTCAGTTCCCTTTCTATTTAAATATGGGTCTAGTCCAAATTGTATTATTCAACTATGAGAAAACCTTATTGTACTATTTGAATCTACCCCTGTGGCTGGAAAGATGGACCATCTCTGACCTGAGGCTTAGAGATGCTCAACTAAGAATTTAGTTTATGCTGACCAAAAACCCAGTGAGACCCAAAGATTGATGCAAGGAATTTTCTGACAATTATACATTTCAAGCAATCCATGTATCTTATCTGAAAACTGGCCTAGTACCACTTAATTACTATTTCCACGTTCTTTTAATTTTCACAAATACTTGGGGGAAATCGTGACTCCACTTTTTCTGATTTCAAGGACTTGCACCTATTTGCTCTCTCTACCCCAAACTATAAAGTCCCTCATCTTGACTCTAATTAGAAATCATATTACTTAATATCATATTTTAAGTGTTTAATTAATTGGCATTATTTGATCATTTTTAAGGTATAAAAATCTATCTCCCCCTGGTAGGGTTCAATGCCAAAGCTGAGGAAGACTATTGGTCCAACTTGTTGAGCAATTGATATGCACTGCTTATTAAACTGATATGTAATGGAAGCTCAAACTAACCCTCCACAGTACGGCATCTTTTGCAGCTACTTTTTATATGTGAAATCTGAAAAGTAAAGCTAGATCATTAAAAAAAATTTTTTGAAAGGAAAAAAATCCTAACAAATAAGCTGTCAAGCAAAATAAGTCCACTCAGTAATATGCACTATATATATATATACACACACACACATGATTTCAACCAATTTGTACGCATCACTTCTGTCTGGAGGGGAGTAACATTCATAAGAACAGATTCTCTGGAAACCCAGTTGATTATTATATGATTAAGAGTTAAGTCTTTCAGAGATATTTTAACAATGTTCTTGCACAAACTGTTCTACTCACTGCTTCACTATTACTTAGTACAACCCAGCATTCTCTGAAATTATCACTTTCATCACAGTAATATTCCATTACATCACATAGTACAATCTGTCCTAATCAGTTGTCTAAAAGGCGATCTAAGGCACACTAATGTACTCTGGTTCTATTTTTCTCCCTCCTCAGTTCACCTACTAATTTCTCTTTTAGGACCAGGAAGTTTGTTTATTTTGGCTATTCTACCTTTTCAACTCCTCTCTTCCATTCCCACTGTATTCCCTGTTGAGTTTGATATATCTCCACGGTAAACTCTTATGGGTTTTTCAACCTTCCTTTGTCCATTTCAGGCAAAGGATTCATCAGATGCCAGCTCCTACTTTCTCCAGGTTTGCATACCTTTCATTTCATCTGCCACAATTATAAGAAATTTCAAGTTTCAAACTCTTCTTATTTTCCCTCCTTTTATCCCACTTCAAACTCTCTGAACAGAACCACTGTACCAAGTTCTACTTCTCTTACTTGTTAGTGGTCCTTGAAAACATTAAAATTAAAGGAACACATTTTTTCTCTTGTTAGGAAGTTATCAAGACATTTTCACAGAGTAGTTCCAATTCCTTAAATAAATCAAACTTATGTTTATGTTTATATCTCTCTTTTTTTTTTCCCACCCGTGTATTATAATCAATGCTGTAGATTAAGTCATTTTTGATTTGTAAGTCTTTCCCTTTGCCTTCTGGCTTTTAACAGATGATGTCAGATCTTGAGTGATCCTGCCACTAGTTTGTTAGTTCTTGAACTGCTTCATTCTGTATGCTTATACTTTTTCTTTGATGGGTAAATTCTCAACTTTTTTCAAGAAGTCCAAATATCCATTTTTTTTGGTGGAGGGAGGGGAGGAAAAGAGGGCTCCCTATCTTACCCAGGCTGAAAGTGCAGGCCTCTGATAGCCTCAGTCCCAACTCTTTTCCTTTTCCAACCTCTGACAGTTTACCTTTCCTTAAGTAAAAGGGGTTCTCTCTCTCCTCATACTCCAGGCCTCACCATCTTGATGCTAGACTTGGTGCAGACAACTAACTTGACTGTCTTGGTTCATCTAAATTCAGAACTACCCAGATCAAACAATTCAGACTATATATATCCTGCTTCCTGAGTAGTAGGGATGGGGTTTGTACCACCACACTCAGCCAAATGATTCTTAAATTATCTCTTTGGCTTGTTTTCTAGGTTAAAAAAACATACATGCATTTTTAACAGATAGCCTTTATTTTGTGCTGTCTCATGAAGTTACTGATCATGGAGTTTGCTCTATTCTTGTGTTCAGGAAGTACATTTCTTGAGTAAGGTTTAAAACTTTCTCTTCTAAACTATTTCCCTTTTAATTCTTTCCTTAAGAACTTTTATTTCTTGTTGTTTTATTTCATTTTTTTTAGGTATTTATGTATTTCCCCCCCCATTAAGTTTCTATTTATAGCTGTTATGGGTATCTCTAGGGTGATGATAATTTTGAATACTGGCTGGGTTTTGGGTTTTTTTGTTTTGTTTTGTTTTTAAATTTACTTTTCTCTCCAGCTTATGTCCCTGAAGTGGAGCCAGGTTCAGATCTCTATATGCATTTATGTGGGCTGCTCCTTCTTGATTGGTCTCTTCTTAGATTCCTGTCCTGATATTTATCTCCAGGGGGGGAGCCCCTCTTCTTAACCCTCCGATCTTTGAGGTTCAGTGATCCTAGTCACTGGGCTGGAAGTTCTCTGAAGTACTTGTAACTCCAATATGCCAAGGAACTATTTAAGTGTCTATAAAGACCAAGTGAACTGAACTTCTGATAAAGGTCCACAAATCATTAATTTCAGGGACAGAAATAAAAACATGGTGCTAGGTATGCACTATGATATTTAATACAAAAGTGATTTTTGATTAAGATTTTGAAAGCAACACAAGATCATAATTTAGAGTTGAGAGGGAAACTAAAAGGTCCTCTAGTCCAATCCCTTCATTTTATAGATGCAGCATTTCAGGATCAGAAAAATTAATTGTCTTAAGAATTCATAGGTAGCAGAGCTGACATTTGAACTGAGTCCTAACTCCCAACAAGTACCCTTCCATTACAGTCCACTGTCTGTTACTATAGCTACCATTTAAAGACTGGTGGTAGCTGTCCTTGAAATCTGTGAATCCTAGACAAGTTACAAACCAGGACTTTTTGTTTTCTAACCTTAGGGGTTGAATTGTAGATTTGTAAAGACCAAAGGAAATGACTCTCATTGGAGTTGTGCTGTTCACTTTTGGAATGCATGGTCTACATGGAAACAATGCTCCTGCCACTCTTTTCCTCCTAATAACAAACGAAACAAGGAACCCAAACATGCTTATAACATGGAGAACTCAACTAGGAGTAAGAAGACATCATTTCAAACAGGTCCCACCACTTAATAGCTAGATGACTTTGGACAAGTCATTTCAGAAAATTAAAGCTATTTTCTCAATCTGTAAATTATAACAATGCCTCCTGCCCACCCAACAAAGATCACTTTCACTCAAAAACATACTATAAAGCATGATTATTTTAGTTTTTTTTTTCCTTTATAAAATGGAGTGCAATATTTTTAAATAACAAGTACCTTAGGGGCTTTTTCTATCTCCACAAGACACATCCTACAATTTCCAGCAACAGATAATCTTTCATGATAACAGAATCGAGGAATCTGCATGCCAACTTTCTCACAGGCCTAGGAAATAAAGAAGTTAAGTTATATAAGAAAAAGGAGTATTTACCTTCTAAGTTGACTGCTACACAGAAAGTAATTTCTTCCCCCTATGGCTGTCAATTACTTGTTAGACCTTGGAACTAATGAATTCAGGTGATTAAATATTGATTATAGAAACCAATCTAAAGGAAAAAATATATATCCTTTATGCCAAATAAAACTCACTAATGTAGAATCAAAAATATACAGGTAACAAAGAAGGGAAAATCTTCAAGAGGTACATGATATAGAAAACTTTTATAGAAAGCTTGCCTGGAACACATGATTTTATGTTAGCTAAGAAAGAAAAAATATATTTACTGTCCTTTTTAGTGACAGCCAAGTTGGTATATTTTAAACTACAAATATTTTTATACTTTTTGTTAGAATAAGTTGAAGAAATGGATATGATAGGACCATGAAAAAAACAGTAATAGAATAATTAAACTTAATAAATATTAGGTGTGTAGGTATGGCACTAGGGATACAAAGATGAAAAATGATCTTATAATCTGACAGGGGGAAAACATTTGTACTAGATAAAGTTTAGCATATGATTGGGTACAAACGGGGGGGGGGGGGGAGGGAAGGAAAGGAGAGATGGGGGAAGGAATGTAAAAGATATTTCAGGACAGAAATATTCCATTCCACTTCCAGATGGGAAATAAAAGAATCAGAAAAGGAATTAAGAGAAAGGCTGCCTCTGAGCTGGCACCTATTGGAAATGAAGGATTTCAAAAGATAGAGAAATGGAGAAAAATCATACTTGGAAAGAAAAATAACATGCTGGATACATGGAATAGAAGACAGAATGACTTTGAATGGAGCATAGAGAACAAAAGGAAGATAAAGGATAGTAAATCAATTTAGAATAAGCAGGGATAGTTTATAGTTATATTAAACTTCAATATGTTTTTCGATTAGTTCCATAAATACTTATTCATTACACAATATTTATCACATAATCTTAACATCTTCAAAGAAAAACATTTAAAAATAAGCTTTAGTAAATTAAAACAATAAAGAAAATGCTTAGAACTTTAAGTTCACGTTTACCTGGAGCACTGTAGTTCCAGGTTCCACCATGACAGGCTGACCATCAACAAACACTTCAATCAAGTTGCTGGCTGCTGTGGCAGTTGTTCGCACTGACCATCAAAAACATTGAGTTGGGAATTCAAGTTAGCTAGAGTTGAATCTGCTATGGCATAGGATAATGGATTTGTTTACTCTAACCACTAAGCTAAGAAAAACTGATTTTAAAACACTGAATTTATACAAGAGGTTATATCTAATCAAAAGATGCATTTTCACATTTGCCTATTTTTACATTGAGAAGTGGCACAAATGAAAATTCATTCTATCAATAAATGACATTGGCATTAAGGTAGTAGGTTATCAAAACATATATATATATGTTGGTAGGAAATCTGATAGCTAGTTCTAGTGTCAATCTTGAGAAACTTTGTTGATTACTTTTTAGCTCACCTTAAAAATTAAAAAACATATCAACTGAGAAATACCCTATTTAATTTAGCCAATGCATTTTTATTTTTGCAGAAACAAAATCAATTTTGTACTCATAATGCAATTCATTAAACATCAAAGAACCTAAAAGACACTTTTAGGACCATTTACACATGTAGGAAATTATAAGTTATTTCTGCGACTTATCAGAGTTGAACAGTTTAACTCCACATATTTATTAAAGAACATTTTTCTTCCATAAGAACAAACTTAAAAAGAATACTCACCACATCCTTTAGGACACTGAATAAGGCCAGCTAAGGCCTTGCGTACAGGTAGTCGTAACATGTTGCTAAAAAAAAAAAAAAAAAAGCAGAAATTTTAAGGTTTTTTGTAGGAAAATATTCTAATTGCTAACTTTTTTTTTTTAGATTTTTAGCTTTATTTTGTAAAAGTTCATGCTGAATAAGAATTCCATTAAAATATTTTAAATAAATTTTATATATTAGTACATACTGTTAAATAGCTATGATTAGTTTGACCTTCAGCTAAGTGAAATGAAATTGCATGGCAAATTAAAAGAGATGATTAAAAAACCTGAAGTACTATTTATTTTAAGTAGCAATAATATTAAGTACTGAATGTTTTTTCTTTGAAACAAAGGAACTATCATTCACAAAGCTTTAAAGCACATAACTTCCTTGACATACAATATTCCAAGAATAGGACTGTTCAATATCATAAAGGACTCTCTCAAACTATGTACTGAAAAACTTTCCATACAATACCTTCAAGGCACTTAAAATTTAGCAATCATCTAGGACTTTGAAAGGTCAATAAATTAAAACCTTAAAAAAATCAACTCTCAATATATCACATGGTGATTATCAACTGCATTTTTTAAATGCCCCAAACTAGTTTTCTTTTTCCTCCCTACTTCTGAAGTGCTTCTCCTAAATATTTTGCAAATATTTTTGCAAATATATTTGCAAACATGGAATGCTTAAAATAGTTATAGGATCTACTTAAAGAAAATATAAATTAAGAAGCTAAGTTTTTTTGTACAAAGATACTGTTACAAAAAATAATTACTTTCCAAATCAAATATGACAATTTTAAAAATGAGTAGTAGTATAAATAATCAAGAGTCAACTATACAAAGTTCAGTGATTCATGATTTTACTGTAGTGGATGATATACAGACTGTGACTTTCTTTGATTCGATAAAAGCTAAGTTGCCGTGGCTGAATTAAAAACAAAACAAAACAAAAACCACAACTTGATAAATTTCTCTGGCACTTAGCCAGTATGGTCCTTCTGACCATCACAATTAAAGTCTGTCTGTTCTTCTAGAATGCCAAAATTTGTGATTCAAAGTCATTGTCACAGGAAACTTGGTATTATCTCTTTGCCACCAAAAGACCCTGGCTTCAATAGATGTCTATATAAAATAGAATTCAAAAAAAAAAAAAAAAGACTTCCATTTACAACTCCTGGCTATCTTGTTACACAGTGCCTACTACTAAGGTTAAAGAAGCATTTTTACCTCACTACTTTTGGAGGGAACTGTTGATGCAGTGTACTGGGCCTGGAATCAGGAAGATGTATTCAAATTGAGCTTCAGACACTTTCTGTGTGACTCTGGGTAAATCAATTCACCTCTGCCTTAATTCAACTGTGAAATGGAGATGATAACAACAGTATCTACTTTTCTAGGCTGCAGTTAGTGAGATAACGCACTAAAGTGAGTTATTTGCTTTAAAAAGAAAAAAAAAGTGCTTAGCATAGTGCCAGACACATACATACTAAGAGCTAAATAAATGTTTATTCCTTCCTCCCAACTTTTAGGGATAGCTTAATTTTTCTGTAAAATCCACTCACAGCCTATTCCTGGCATTAATAACATTTGTGCAGTACTTTGCTGCTTACAAAGACCTACATATATTATCTCATTTTGTCCTCCCAACAATCTTGGGTAGTATTATGGATATTTTTTTTTCTTCCCAATTTATATATAAGGAAACTAGTGTGGCCAACTAGTTTCAGAGGTAGGATTCCAAATTAGATCTAATTCAAACAACTTATATTAAGAAAAATTTGTCATTTAAAAAACAATCTTTTATGAATCAAACAGATTCAAATTATGGACTAAATGGGATTTTCCAAATCAAAAAAATTTTGAGTACATATTTAAACATAAAGTGAAAATCTCATTAAGCCCAAATTTCTACTCAGAATTTATAATCCATTATCTACTCACTTTCCTCAGGACTGACTTATGTAAAACAAACTTCTCCCTAGGTTCTCTACTAACCTACCTGGTTAATTCTAACCAGTTCCCACAAGAAGCTGGCCATTATTTTAAGCATATGCATATCTCCAAGTAAAAGTTATCTGCTTTTGGGTCTACTCTCCAACCCGTGGGAAAGATAAAAACTGAATTACAATTCTTCAGCATTTGCTGAGTTCTTTCCATATTCTATTTCTAATTTTGTTGTCACACTATTCATCAATTTGTAGATATTATTATTACATAAAATGTCTCCAGAAATGTGAAGATTCTTCTTTTATAAAGTGTTAAGTACAATGTCATATCCAGTTCCCCTCAAAAGTCTTTATTCAATAAGTATCTACTAAATGACTACCCTATGCAAAGCAACTGGAGAGACAAAGATCACTCACTCTCTCCATCCCCCCCCAAAGTTTATGTTGTCAATAGACATTTTACTGAGAACACACAGGAGTCAATAGATTAACATTCTCGTTAATTTCCAGATGAGGATATTGCAATCTCCAAGTTATGGGATGCAACTTTGTTTAAATCTTGCAAATGTTATCTTTTATGTTTGTGTATATGTATATTTGATTCATCCTCAATGATACTACTGCTTTATAAAAAATGATGCTGACCACCCTCCTACAAACTTGTATTACAAGTTACAAAAGCCTGCAATTTGTTAAACACAGGAATTATTTTGTATTCTCTCTCCCTTTCATAGTTCCTAATGCAATGCCAAATGATCCTACTCCTTCAAAGAGTAGGAGATGCTGATGGAACATTTGTGTCATTTTCAGAAAGGATGCACAACCAAGTCAAAGGAAGTTGTCCGTTTCCTCATTTGTCAGGTAAAGACACCTGATAAATCACTTAGGGTTCCTACTAGAACAAATTTTTTCCAATAGTCACAATCTCTAAAAAATGATTTGTGTAATAAATTCAATCACTGAAAATCAAATCGTTCCTAGCTCAAATCCTCCTTAATTTGCAATAAGTTTTGCTCTCAAAAAGTACTGATAATGGCCCAATAAATTCATTTTCCCAGAACGGTGAGGCGCCCCCCCCCATCAAAGAATTCTGCTCAATTCAATATTTTGATTACTCAAGATTATTTATAAAGATTACAGACGGGGCAAAACCCCCCAAAAGCAAAGAAACACATGGTGTCCTAAGTGTCTGAGAGGGAGATCTGGACTCTGGGATCCCCGGCCCAACACCTGGGAGTCGGCACACCCGGTTCACCCTTTCTTCACTCTCTGATTCTGGGCCAGTCTCATCGCCTTTCTGGGGCTCAGTCATCTCATCTGTTAAATGGTTGAGCTTCTACACTACTGATCTCTGATACATTTATCTTAAAAGTTTCACCCCACGTAATTCAGTCAATCCCGGTGCCCCCGAGCAGTCACTTGGCCCCGCTAAGGACAGGTATAAAAGGGGGGATCAGGCTGAATGACTTCAGGCTCTCAGCAAGATAATCAGATGACGCCAAATACTCGGTCCCTCTCCCGGAGGGGTGATCCCCTGGGGAGGTTCCTCGGCCCTAAAGGTTTCCCTCCGGAGATGGGGCTGGCCCCCGCAAGCGGCTATGACGCCCGGGAAGGGCCCCAGGACCACAGGCCGCGCCGCCCTCCCCCCTGTCGGAGGTCACTCAGCTCCCGGGCCTGACCCGAGGCTAGTACGTGACCCCGGGTCTAGGCCCGGCTGCGGCCCCGCTGGCCGGCCTCGGAAGAGGCGCACGAGGACCAAGGGCATCTGCGCCGCCCGGCCCGTAGGGATCCGCGGTTCGGAGACGGGGACGCCGGCTGACCTGGACTCAAGGACAAGAAGAGGCTGAGGCCCTGCGGGACCGAGGAGCCGGCCAACACGGCGCCCCCTCTCCCCTCCCCTCCCTTCCTACGCCCAGCCTTACCTTCTGGGGAGTAAGGGGGAGGGTGTCGGCACCGTTGGGCCTGCAGGACCGGAGCAGCCCCTCAGTTACTCCGTCCTTTATTCTCTATGGCGGCTTCGGCAATTTCCGTCCACCGGTACGAACTACAACCAGGTTAAGAGGAGAAAGCCTTCGGCAACTTTCGGCCTGTGGGGAGGGGCCGAACTCAGACATGTCAATCAGTCGACTCCGACGGAGGCGGGGCCAGCCGGGTTCGGCAATTTCCGGAACCGCCGGCTGACGTTTCGGTAATCCTCTAACCCAGGCTCCCAGAACTTCGAATGTCTCCGGTTCCTGTGAGGGGTAATCGGAGGAAGGCGAAAATTTTCGAAATGACTATTTTTATTCTTTCCTATCTGCGCATTGGGGAAACAAGTGCCGGAGGGTCACTTGAGGTTTTAACACTAAGTTAAGGAATTGTAAAGGCCAAATGGGGGCGGGTACTACAGAGGACTTTGCCCTTTGAACTCCGCCTCCCCTTCCTTGCGTGGCGCAGCGGAAGGATACTCACTGACCTATATAAGGAGGGTGCAGCGTGCGCGCGTCCTTTTTTTTACTCGGCGGCGGCGCTATTGGATTCGCACGCGGCGCTCTTTCCTACCCCGGGCTGAGCTCCTCCGTCGCCGCGCCGCCGCCGCCGCCTGCTACCCAGTCCCTTCCGCACCATCACCATGGGCTTCGGAGATCTCAAGACACCCGCTGGTCTGCAGCATCTCAACGACTTCTTGGCGGACAAGAGCTCATCGAAGGGTGAGCGGGAACGCGGGGCCTGGTGGGTGCAGCGCGGGTGGTCGCTAACCGGGCTGCCCGGCCTGATGAAAAGCGGGCTGGGGGGGGGCACCGTTGGGGAGGAGGAGGAAGAGAACGGGAATGTCCGGAAGGTCACTCAGGAGTGGTGGGTAGGTAAAGGAAGCCGCTGCGGTCGGGGCAGAAAGGCTGTGGAAGGGACACGTGGCCGAAGCGCCGCGGGAAGGGGGCGGGGCCAAGCTGGGCCGCGCTGCCCTCCGAAGTCCCTGCGGGCGGATAAAGGGGTGAAGTTGCACACTCCGGGGACGCCGGACCCCGATTCTGCCCCACGTGGGCGCCGTCCTTAATCTTCTACCTTCCCGGAGACAAATTTAAACTACCCTTTAACTGCCTCCGCCCTTAGGGCGATCCTGGAGTCGGCGTGCCGACTCTGCTCCCTGACCCCCCTGTTGGTTCCGCAGGTACGTGCCGTCCCAGGCCGACATTGCGGTGTTTGAAGCCGTCTCGGGTCCGCCCCCCGCCGAGCTGCACCACGCTCTGCGCTGGTACAACCACATCAAGTCCTACGAGAAGCAGAAGGCCAGGTGAGGCCGGGCCGACGAGTGAGCCGCGCCCGAAGGAAGCCACTTAGAGAGGATTTTCACTTCCACATCTGGACCTAGGCCATTCTAGTTGTGCTGAGATGTTGTAAGCTAATTAATTGCTTGTGCCACCTTGCTAGGCCAAGAGACTGAAGTCCTCCATTTTTTCACAGAACAGGTAGAACATGGACAACAGCAATTCAAGTTTTCCCACATTGTCCTGCCAATATGCCTCGACCCTGACCTGGGGGGGCACCTCTGGGGTGAGAGGGGTAGTTCATCTATGGCTCATTCATTCAATCCTTGGCCATGCTTCTGAAACTGCAACAAGGGTGGAAGTTTGGGGAAATGGACAACCAGTTCACTAAGAGCCAACAAATGAACATACTGTTATGAAATCTCAGACAAAAATGTTCATACTGAAAGATTAAATCATAGTGAGTATCCCATATAATGTCTCCAGGTAGCAGAGTGGTTTGGGTGTGAGGATATTTAAAAAGTGAAAATATTTACATGGGGTAAAGTAGAAATGTTAGTTTTGAGTACTAAAATTTTATTGACATAAAGTAATGTTAAAGTTATCCTGTTTATAGAGTGAGAGATTCATGCACTTCTCCCACGTGGTATAATTCCAATTCCTATAAACTAGGTCAAAAGTAATCCATTTCAGCTTCTGAATTAGATTTTAACAGAAAATGCATCTTGATTGTTAGTATTCTGAGAAGTATTGGAGAAAATGCTACTTTTTTAGATCTTATATTTATTACTTTTTGAATTGTTGAAAAGGCTTATGTGAGACCTTGGTAAAACTCCTTAGTGCTTTTGATACAAATTTGGTTTCATGACCTCAATTTTAGCATTTGAAGTTAAATTGAAAGTATATTTTTCTTTTAAGCTTGCCAGGAATTAAGAAGGCTTTGGGCAAGTATGGACCTGCTGATGTAGAAGATACCACTGGAAGTGGTGGAGCTACAGATAGCAAAGATGATGATGACATTGATCTCTTTGGGTCTGATGATGAGGAGGTATGTGTGATATTAAGTAGAATGTGTTGATTACAGAAGAAAAATTTGGGGCAAATCCTAAAATGGATTTAGTAGTTGGCAGCTAGTTACTAGCTATGGATAGTCTTTTCACAGATAAGTGATAGTGGGAACACTGATATTAATTTTGGGTGTGTTATAGAAGGGTTCAAAAAAGAATTGGATGAAATAGTTATATAATCAAGTAATTAAATCTGATACTGGCTACATGATGAATAAAATCAAATCACCATCTTTCGGCTGAATTCGTGATGGAATTGCTTTTTTCTGATTGGCTGGTCTATTTTCTATGTGAATTGTTAAACTAGTTTTAATAACAAATTAATGCCCTGGAACTTACTTAATTCTCTTCACAGGAAAGTGAAGAAGCAAAGAAGCTAAGGGAAGAACGCCTTGCTCAGTATGAATCAAAGAAATCTAAAAGTAGGTTATCTTAATGCCTCACCTTACAAATTATAGTTCTTGGGAGGGAAGCAGGAACATATTATTATAATAAGCTCACTTCCTTGGTAAGCTTGAATCTCTGGTTGCACCAGCCCCTGCATTTACTATTGGAGTTCTAAGAGATAGAAACATTCCACAGCTACTGGTCTGCAGCTGCTCTCATCTGTAGCAGTTGTTGTATTCCACTGTGGAAGAGAAACTGTTACACTGTTAAATCTCCTCTTTCTAATGCAAAAGGAAGTGGGTTCCTTGTGTGACAGACATTTTATTAGGGAAAGTTAATACTGAATATCTTCGGCGATTTCATGTTATAGAATAAAATTTTATTCTGCATTCTGTTAGAATTTAGCTATATAATAGAGTAACAATTCATGTTTATAATTATGGCACTGAAGCACAAGCACCTCAAGACCTTGAAGTACCTTCTTAATTAGACAAATTTTATTTGGTGACCATATTCTTAATTCTTATAACTTGAAAGGATCCGTATAATTTTCTGCTAGTTGATCTTAATCTTCTTTCCAACTTGAATAGTTTGAGTAGTGTTTTAATCAATTAGATGCCATTAGTTTATTTCTTCTACAGCTGAGTTCCTTATTAGAACAAGAAGCTGTGTGGAAAAAAATGACAAATCCTCAGTATGGAGTTTAATAGGGGGAATTATGTACATAAAATAGAAAACAGATAATTGCTTATTAGAATGGGGAATTATCACTGGGGAGAAGATGGCACTTAATTTAAATGTTGAAGAATTTTAAAAAATTAGTTAATAAAGCTTTATAAATTTTTTTGTTTTTAGAACCTGCAATTGTTGCCAAGTCTTCACTCTTGCTGGATGTAAAACCTTGGGATGATGAGACTGATATGGCAAAATTAGAGGAATGTGTCAGAAGCATTCAGGCAGATGGCTTGGTCTGGGGCTCTTGTAAGTTGAAACATTTTAATTATTGATTAACGCCTGACATGAATTTGTGTTAGGATTGGCACATTATCTTGTATATTTTTCCTTCCCAGCTAAACTTGTTCCAGTGGGATATGGCATCAAGAAGCTTCAGATACAGTGCGTAGTTGAAGATGATAAAGTTGGGACAGATATGCTAGAGGAACAGATAACTGCCTTTGAAGACTACGTGCAATCCATGGATGTTGCTGCCTTCAATAAGATCTAAAAACCTATCATCCTCATAAATTGCATTTAAATAAAAATATTTGCAAGCAAGACCTTTTGAGTCTCTGGTCTTTAAGAGTAGTTAAGTAGGCCTAGATTTTTTTTTTTCCACATTTCCCTAGTTTCATTTTCTCCAAGCTACTATGCTAATTTTCATTGGTTTCCCATTATCTACAGGAATGCTTCAACAGATTTTCCCATTCTTTTGAAAGATTGGGGGAATGTGATTTGTGTGTAGTGGTGAAAGGTATTTCTAAGGATGAAACGGGCTTGCTCAGGATCATGGCTAGTAAGTGAAGCCAAATACCACGATCCCTTTTTCCTTTCCTACACTGAGCAAAATTAAAGTCTGCAGGCAGGAAAAAAAATTTCCTCACTGGTTTTATCCAAAGCAGGATATGAGTGGTATTTTTTTTTTTTATCTTAATTATTTTTTTGGACTCATGGTTATACTATTAAGTCATTTTTCTCTATGATGTTATACTTTACATCATTACAGTTCACAGAGATCTTCCCAGTATCTCCAAAACTTCATTTTGTCACAGCACAATAATTTCCTAGGTTCCCATACTGAAATTTATTCACTTCTTGAAGGAAATCCTGCCTTAGTTTCCCTTTTTTTTTTTCCATCACAACTGTTCAAAATATATTTATACATAGCTTGTTTACCTCTTTAATTCCTTTGGGACATAGTCCTAGTAATAGGTGTCTTGTGTTTTTTTCTTTTAACAAACTTTGGGGTCTGCTTTCTAGAATGGTGACCAATTCAGATCAGCACAGATAAAATGCCTAGGTAGTTAATGATGGTTTGCAGTCTAGGGAAGCAAGGCTGATGTAGTTTAATTTTATAGATGATGAAATGATACATTAAAGAGGTGGAGGAGAGATTTAACTCCAATCATTAGACTTCAAATCCAGCAATCATGTATCAAGTAGTGAATTGGATTTTTTGAAGGAGGACTAGGCAATTTTCACCTGCCTCACTTTAACTGGAACCATCTGGGTTCAGTTGCCTTAGAGATCAAGATGGTTGGACATGGCCCTGCATGAAATTTGGGTTTCTTCAGCTACTGTCTATAATACGTCTCGTTTTGACAGGCAGAATCCATTCCTTAATTAAGGCTAGAAAAGAAACAAGTGGCTTTTTTAAAATAGGGTTTTGGTTTTGTTTTTTAACCACTCCAGAAAGGGAAGACCTTCAGGGTTTTTGTCAATTGCTATTTACTTAGAGGCAATTGGGGCCAAAACAAAGCAAGTGGTAAGAGATGGGGGGCAGGGAGGGGAGAAGAAATAAAGGAATATGCAATAAAAACACGAAATTCAGAAATAAAGGAAGATTTTTAAGAAATGAAAAAATTGTAACTGAATCAAGCTTAAGGAAAATAGTTAAGCACAAAACACTGGAAAGGGGACAGTAAGAGGTGAACCTTAACCATCCCACAACATGGCTTATTTCTGCATCCACAAAATTTCTTGCATCTGCTACCTCCACTTGCTTGGATTTTAAGTTCACACTCACTTTGGCACTTGCTTAACAAGAACAACTAACATACTGCTTACTATGTGCTCTCCATTGATCCACACAACTCTTTAAGAGGTAGTTGCTCTTATTCTCATTTTAGAGGAGAAAATTGAGGCAAACAGGTTAAGGACTTGGCCAGGATCATACAGCCAGTGTCTGAAGCCAAATTTGAACTCGGATATTAACTCCAAGCCCAGTGCTCTGAGCATTGTGGTGTCCTCTACTGCTCAACAAATTCTGATTTCTTATGGCCTCTAGGGTCAAATAAATACCTCTCTGTTCAACCTATCTTTCCAAAACTTCTACCTTTCAGAATCCCTCTTTCCCTTTAAAGCTCAGAACAAATTCCCCAACCCACAAAGCACTTCATATTTATTTTCCATATATTTTGTCTGTCCCTCTACATATACCTGTTGTTCCGGATTAAATGTAAGCAACTTGAAAGCAAGGGCTATTTCATATTTGTCTTTGTAAGGTACTGGTCACATAATGGTTGTTTAATAAATGCTGGTTAACTGTCACTCGAGTAGGAACAAACAGTAGCTGTTTCTCTAAAAATATACCCCAGTAGAAATTGTGAATAATCAAGGAATAGAGTAAGAATGAGTTAGGCAGGAATCTATGGAATTATGTAACTCATGATTAGCTTTTTTTGTTGTTAGCTTTGCACCAGGAAATAAAGGCAGAAACTTAGATGCCTACCATTTCAATTTTTTTTGTTTGTTTGTTTTAAAGGAATTGCTGCTATTTTATTTATGGTCACCCTTAAATATCCATATTGTATTAATAAGAAATTTAGATTTGGAAGGGAGATGAAAGCTTAGTTTGTTCTCATTTTAGAGCTAAAGAAATAGGCTCAGGGAATTTGTATCTTCCCCATGGTCAGAAAGCAAGCAACGCAGGAACAATTATATCATTCTCAATAAACTCCAATGGCTCCCTGTTGTCTCCAGGATCAAATACAAAAATACTGTTTGGCATTCAAAGTGATTCATAGCTGAGTCCCATTCTACCTTTCTGTTTTTTTGCACCTTACTCCTTGACAGGTACTTTTGAGTACAATGACACTGGGCTCCTGAGTGTTCCAGCAAGAAACTCTTCTCTAGGTTGGGCATTCTCTCTGACTAACTTAATTTTGGTGCCTTGTTTGTGAATTATTTATCTTATGAATAACTTACTTTGTTTATATTTGCACATTGGTTCTCCTATTAGATTGTAAGCTCCTTCAAAGTGGGAACTGTCTTTTTCCTCTTTTTGTATCCTCATCCCTTACCTGGCACATAGTTGAGGGTTAATAAACATTTATTGATGTTTTGTATAACTACACATGTACAAACTACATCAAATTGCTTGCCTTCTCAATGAGGGTGGAGTAAGAAGAAAAGGAAAATTTGGACCTCAAAATTTTTAAAATGAATATTAATTGTTTCTATATATAATTGTAGAAAAATAGAATACTAATAACTAATTTAAAAATATTTGTTAATTATTGATTGATTGACTGAAAGGGAAAGTAATATTAAAATCCAGCTTTTAGGAGTCCTGATACTATCTTGTCTGCTGAAAGGAAAATAGATTTCATTACCTGTCCTTGAAGACCATTTCTAGTTTTTCAATTACTCAAGAGTTCAATTTCCTTTTAAAGGTCTTCTCATTTACATTGTTATAGTCCTGTATATATTGTCCTTGCCTGTTCTTCATATATCATTGTATCAATTCATAGGAATTTCTGAATTCTTTATATTTAAATTTTTTGTTTTATGATAATATTTCATCACTTTTAATCATGCTACACTTTGTTTCTAGTTTTTTATTTTTGTTTTGATTGATTGTCAATAACCATTTATTAAAAACTTACTATGTCCTAGGCACTGTGCTAAATACAGGAGATTCAAATAGGGACAAGAGAGTCTTTATTCCAAAGAAGCTACCTGTCTAAAGCAGAAGTCAAAATGCAAAAAATTATGCACAAACGATATATAAGATAATTAGAAGGCACCAAAGTATTGGGAATTGGGAAAAAACTTGTTAAAATAGGATTTTAGCTAGGACTTGAAGAAAAGTAAAGAAACTAAGAAATGCTGTGAACATTTTGATATATGTTGAACCTTTATTTCTGTCTTTGACCTTCTGGATTGGGTATATCCCCTATAGTAGAATTCCTAGACTGAAGAATATGAACGATCTATATTTTCTTTGTTTTTAATTTTTTTTAAGAAACAAATTTATTTTTCTTCCTCCTCTCTAAGATGTCATTAAAAAGAAAAACAAAAATAAATTCCTTATAATAAATATGCATGGTCAAGTAAAACAAATTCCATTATTGACTGTATCTAAAAAAAAAATCCCTCTCTGTATCCTGAGTCTATTGCCTCACTGCAGGCAGTGGTTACAGAAGATTTCATCATTGTCATATTTTGTTTCTGTTTTTAACGTCTTTTAAGTATTTCTGTTTTCTTTTTTCAAATTTCCTTGAGATTCTAGTTATTTGATTTCTTCAAATGGATTTTGTTATTTTTTCTAGTTCCATAAAGTACCTTCTTAAAAGTCTGATTGATATGGAATGCAAATTGTAAATCAGTTTAGGTAATATCATTATTTTAAATATTACATCAGTATCTCCCTTCTAGGAAGACTCTTCAATTATTTTTCTTCCTTTATTTTCATAACTCATTTATAAATGTACTGATAAAAATCCTGTCCATGTCTTTGTTGGTTAGCATTCAGATATTTTGTGCATTTTGTAGTGACTTTTTGAATGGAATTTCTCTTATTATTATTATTCCTGGTTTTTATTATTATTATGCGGAAATACTGATAATTTCTACATGTTTATTTTGTATCCTGCTGCTTTACTGAAATTATTAGTCTTCTAAATGAGTTTCTTCATTGAGATCCTGGAGGTTTTTTTGCTGACTTAAATTTGTGAAAGAAGTAAAATCATCATATTCATTATGTCACCATTATTCAAGACTAGGGTAGATTTAGCCTGATATTACAAAGTTTAGTTTCTTAGTATTAGGGGGAGAAACTACCATACTTCTACCACCAGAGGGCAGCATTTATGTAGCTCCACAATAGAGTCCGAATTTGACTTGGAACTGAATCTAACAAAACTGATTAGAAGAAAAAAATGACATTTATAGTAGATCAAGGCACGATCTCTGAATGACTAAACCTAATATTGTTTTCAATTTTATGTATCTTAATTCACCTAGATATTTGGGCATCACACTTAAAAGGCATTTAAAAGATCACTGTGTGCTTTTGAACCACAATTGTTGAATTATCAATAAAATTTGTTTATAATTGCAAAATACAAACAAACACTTTCAATGGAAAGTTCCAATTAAAATCACAAAAGAGATGGCTCTATTGTGCACCTTAGTGACAAAGCAATGGGAGGAAAACAAAACTTATCTATAAATAATGATTGAAATTAATGGTATTAAGGGTAGCTAGATGGCTCAGTGGATAGAACACTGGCCCTGGAATTAGAAGGACCTGAATTTAAATGCCACCTCAGACATGGAATACTTTTTAATTGTGTGATCCTGGGTAAGCCACTTGACCTCAATGAGGAAGGAAGGAAGGAAGGAAGGAAGGAAGGAAGGAAGGAAGGAAGGAAGGAGAGAGAAAGAGGAAGGAAGGAAGGAAGGAAGGAAAGAAAGAAAGAAATTGATGGCATGCATATCCCTAGCAAGTGACAGAGAAGAACAGGAACCATGATTAGACTATTAGGCATGGCTAACACTTATTGTGTCTAAAGCTTATTTGATCCCATGAGAAAAGGACTGCTATCAAACTGATTTTACAGAAGTATTTCAGAGTATTTCAAGTGACTTGTCCATAATCACCCAAGTATTTCCAGTTTTAAATTGATTTTATTATAAGCAGCTGTCATATATGGCCCAAGTCTGAACTTGAAGCTTAATTCCTTGAATGAAAATCAAGTACAACAGACAATCTTTTCATTGCTGTTTTCATTATATCTTTTACAATAATTAATTAAACATTTTGTTTTAAATTCTTTTCCAGGATTATAGTTTGCCTAGTTTAGCTATAACATACTTTTCCTGTTGTTTAATTCCTACTCTTTCTCCTTTTCATTATTCAGATTTATGGATGAAATGTGAATCCTAAAATTTCATCTGTTTTCTATAAAAAAATAGGGGGCAAGAACTTTCATTTTCTTTCCAAAGCATGAGTATATTATCCTCCAACTTGTTCAGTACTGTCCAACTCTTCAGAACCCTATTTGGGATTTTCTTGGCAAAGATAATGGAGTAGTTTGTTATTTCCTTCTCCAATTCTTTAACAGCTGAGAAAAACTTAACAGGGTTGAGTGACCTGCCAAGAATCACACAGGTCAGATTTTAACTCAAATTTTCCTTACTCCAGATCTGGAGCTCTATGTACTGCACCAGCTACTTGACCATTCTCAAACTAGCCCATCTTTTTAGGCAGATCACTAGCACAGAGTTAAAAATTCCACTATAAAATTTTAGTAGCTATATGAGGTTGGACAAATCACTTTACTTCTGTTTGCCTCAGATTCCTCATCTGTAAAATGGGGGTAATATTTATTACTACCTTTAGAATTGTTGTATCAAAGGAGATGATATTTTTTACAGTGCCTAGTACATAGTATATAAATGCTACCTGCCACTACTATTATTATTTGCTGCTAATAATAACAATAACATTTTTTTACTTTGATTCAGAGACAGATGCATAATCCATCACTGGGACCACATTTTATTGCTTTGATGAGGTTTGGCTATATACTTCATTAAGAATGTGATTGTCTTTTTACTAGCTGTCCCCATAATGGGAATTCTGCCTTTCTCTCTTTATATCTACCTCCATGCTTCCCTGTTCTCCTTCAAGACTCAGCTAAAATCTCCTTCCTCCTAGTGCCTTTCCTCTGAGATTACCTCTGACTGCATGTTTGTATTTGTATACACAAAATTGTTTATCTATTATCTTTCCATTTAGAATTTGAGTTCCTTGAAGACATGAACCAGGTTTTTGCTTTTCTTAGTACAGTGCCTGATACATAGTGTCTGTCAAACAACAAACAAAATTATCTCTAGATCATTTTTCTTTTTTTGTTGTTGTTGTTTTGTGTTTCTTATTTTTATTGATATTGATTTCTTTTAAATCATCTGTTTTCATGGAAGTGTCTCAAAATTTTTAAATTACATTTTGTTTTTTTTATTATAGCTTTTTATTTACAAGATATATGCATAGGTAATTTTTCAGCATTGACAATTGCAAAACTTTTTGTTCCAACTTTTCCCCTCTTTTCCCCCACCCCTTCCCTCTGATGGCAGGTTGACCAATACATGTTAAATATGTTAAAGTATAAGCTAAATACAATATATGTATACTGGTCCATACAGTTATTTTGCTGTACAAAAAGATAGATCATATGTCTTATGAGGCATGGTAGTTTGGTAAAAGGTTTGATTTTGGTACAGATAAATGGGTATGTCATTTCTTCGACAATTTGATCCCTTTCTTTGAGTTGTTATTGATATTATTATTATTGGGTTTTTTTTTTGTTTGTTTGTTTGTTTTTGCTGAGGCAGTTGGGGTTAAGTGACTTGCCCAGGGTCACACAGTTAGGAAGTGTTAAGTGTCTGAGACCACATTTGAACTCGGGTCCTCCTGAATTCAAGGCTGGTGCTCTATCCACTGCGCCACCTAGCCACCCCTGTTATTGATATTATTGACAGTTTTCACATGAATCCACTAAAAGATGAGATATTTTGCAATCCTGTATACAGGATTATTGTAAGCTTTAATTTTTTTTTTTTTAATCAATCATGAAATAAAATATATGCAGGTTACTATTTAGGTAATAATAAAGATAGCATATGATTAAATATCCAAATGAAAGTTCTTGGAGTTCAGAAAGGATGGAGCAGTGAAGAACAGTTTTGTTGAGGAAGTGTGCTTTGAACTGGGCTTCAGGATGAAAAGATTTTTAGAAATTTAGAAAAGCAATCTGACACCATGCCCCCAAATGTCCTTAAACTATATATACCCATTGTCACGGTGATATCACTGTTATGATGATACCCCAAAGACATCATCGAAATCTTTTTTTGAGGTAACCAAGCACTGGAAACTAAGAATGTATCCATCATTTGGGGAAAGGCTGAACAAAAAATAGACACAGGGCTTTGGTTGTCCTCCCTGAACAATCTCCTCCTTCTTATATCACAGAACTAAATTCTGAGGAGGACACAACAATGGCATTGCTAATTTGGTATTCTGGGAAGTGATGCTCCTCTTAATGTAGGGCAAGATTATGTTTGCTTTTTTGGCTGCTATATAGCACTAGCCTCCTGATGAGTTTATACAGTCCTTTAGGTCCAACAGATCTTTTTTAGAACAATTATTGTCAAATGAAATTTACCCTCTCTTATATTTGTGAATAGATTTTTTTGTAAGATGAATATAATTATACCTATGAGAGCTACTTGTGCCAAAGTATAGAACTTTACATTTATTTTTATTGAATTTCAACTTAAAAAAAAAAAAAAAAAAACCACATGCAATTCAGTACTAAATCAATCAACACATTGAATGGAAGCAAATGAGCATCAGAAGTCTCTTCAGCAATATTTTTTTAAATATTTGTACTTTAGCAGATAGAGCATACTTCTTATGATGTGTGGTGATTTGGTAAAATGTTTGGATTTGGTACAGAATAAATTGGTATGTGCAGCTTGGTCTTTCTCTGTTGTTTCTTTGAATTGTGACTGATATTTTTGACAGTTTTTATGTGAATCTACTAAGAGATGGAACAATTTTGCTTCTATATCTTTGCAAGAAATTTATTTTTCCTAAAAGTCTTGTGGGAATACTTTCTGAGGAAGTTGCTTGTATACTTGTACCACAGTGGTAAAATAAGTGAAAGAGGCTTGCAGTTCACCTAATTAGATTTAGCCCAATGATAAATCTATGCAGTGTTATGCAAAGCATTTTGGATCCTGACTGTCATACAGTGTTTTATCTACTCTTTTTAGCTTAATGTCATCTACAAATTTGGTGAGCAAGCCATCCTTACCTTTATCCAAGTTAGTGATAAAAATGTAAATAGCACAGGCTTGATTGGAAAAAAATTATCAAAAAAAAGGAAAGTTATATTCATTGGAGGGCTTGTGAGGTAGGTAAAAAGGATATGGGAACTAGGATAGAGTAGGCTCCTCCTTCTGAGAAAAGAAAGAAAAGATGATAATTGAAACATTTTTAAAAATGCTCAGAGGAGGCAGCCAGTGAGTTAACAAGCATTTATTAAGCAATCTTAGTCTATTCCAACTATTATGCTAAACTTGGGGGTTATAAAAGATAGATAAGAATCAGACTAGAAAGTCAGCTTTGAAAGTTACACAATCGAATTGATTAGATATTTTAAAAAGACAAGTAAATTGTATGTAACAGATTCATAATTCCATGTAGATTCTTTTTTATTTCATTTTATTCTGAAATGGAATTGCCCATTTTATTGACGTTTGTTAAGTTTAGAATAAAAATACATTTAAAAAAATTTTTAAATACACCTTTAAAATAATAGAGGATCACACAAGGGTACCTCATTAGAGATCTCCTGCCAGACAGTTATTAAAAATTACTTTTTGTTTCTTGGCATATAATCAGTTCTAAATCTGATTGTTATAACATCCAATCTAGAACTCAAACTGTGGTTTATGATTCCATAAAGAGTTACATAACTGAATTTGGGGGTTATGGAAATCAAATATTGTTCCAAGATTTATTTCTTTATGTAAAAATAAAAAAGCACATCTATCTCAACAAACACTCCCTCCCAAAATGAACTCTTTCAATTATCACATATAGCACATGAAATCATGAATTTTTGCTTTCATCTTTAATAAATGGTAAAATTATATGTGTACCAAAGAATTTTTAAAAATAAATTTCTTTATGATTTATTATAAGTAAATGTTTGATATATATACCTAGTTTATATTACTACATATCTGGGTCACATAAAAATTTCTCGGGGTGAAAAGGGGTTGCAAGTGGAAAAAGTTAATTACATTACTCCATCTTCTTCATAAGAATTGCATGAGATAACTTATCAAAAGTTTAGTTGAGTCCAAGTAATTTATATCCACAGCATTCCCTTCTGTTACTAGTTTAATATTCTTATCAAAAAAAGAAAACAAATTACAACCTCTTTTTTGATGGTCACACTTTTCTCTTTCTTTATAATCATTGCTTCTCTTTTCTAGAATTCATTTACCATCCCTTTAGTGACCCAATTTCTCAGGAAGTGAAATCAAGTTATTTGTCCTGTAATTTAAACCCATTACTTTCTAAAAATCAGGACAATTTTCCCTTCTCCAATCTTATGTCCCGCCTCTTTTATATGATCTTTCAAATAGTACAGATAATGGCTGAGAGATCACATCTGAGAGCTTTCTAGTACTTGAGGATGTAGTTCATCTTTCATTTATTAAGGACAACTAGGTCTTTTCTCCTTACTTATTTCTTTATGTCTCTTAGTGATAATTTCCCTGTCCCTCACCCTGTAGGGTGTTTGTGGGGAGGTGTATTGTTATTATTTAACCTCTCTGAATCTCACTATTCTCATTTGTAAGATAAGTATAATTATACCTATGAGAGCTATTTAGGTCTTTAAGTTGGTGTGAAGAATCAACTTTATGAATTACAAATTACTGAAGAAATGTGAACTTCCAGTATTAATGCTTTTGCTACCAGAAAAGATTGAGAAATCGGCTTTTCATCTTTATAAACAAAACTGGTCTTTCTTATTGAGGATGATTCCAGTAGAGTCTGCCTGGCTATAAATGGATGAATTAGACAACAGACTACTAAAGATTTTCAATTTCATCATCTATGAAATAAGGAGTCAGGTGCAGAGGATGTCTAAGGCTCCTTTCAGATCTATCAATCTATAATTGCTCATTTTCGTAGTTTTTTTGAATATAGGGCTGGAAGGGATTTTGGCAGCTATTTTATCCAACCCCCTTACAAATGAGAAAACTGAGTTTCAGCAAAGTTAAGTGATTTTGTCTGAGATCACACAAGATTTAAACCCAGGGCTCTTTATAATATGATCCTAATTATGGACTTAGGGGTTCCTATTAGAGACCCTGCATTTAGTGCTTTCATTTAATTTATTTAATGGAGAACATTTTTCTTCTTGCCTTTTTTTTTTTTCCTTGCCCCTAGACCACGGGCATATTTTAAAAACTGAAAATTAGATTTAAACTCAGGAATTTCAAGAATCAAAGAGTTGGTGTCTATAAACTTGAAATTTAATGTGCTCTAATACACTGCAAGCATTCTTCATCTGGGGTTTCAAAATCATTAAGTAAATGGTTTAATGCATGTTGGCATTTGGATTATTTGTTATAGTCTTTGGGTGAAACTGCTCAGAAACAAAACTGGTACTGTTAGTTCTGATTTCTTAGCTCTGTTAGAGGAATCAAAAGTTCAAATTAACAGTGGCAATAAGAAAAGAGGGATCTGTTACTTAATTTCATTTTAAAATAGCTTGAAATAGGAATTGCTGAGGGAAAACAGCCTTATAATAGGAAAAACAGCTTTATAATATGAATTCAAGTTTTCTACCTGAAAGTTCTTTCCTCTATGCCAGGTTGCCCCTACAACAACTTTTACTTTTCTTAACTTACTAACTTCTTAACTTTTTCTCAACAAACACTCCCTTCCAAAATGAACTCTTTCAATGATCACATATAGCACATGAAATCATGAATTTTTGCTGTGTCTCTTTTTTAATATTTGGCTTTCACAAATGCCCTGACATTAATTTTTGTAAGATTTTGAATTCCAAAAATTTTTCCCTCCCTTTTTTTCCTCCCAGTCCCCAAGATAGCAAGCAATTTGACATAAGCTATACATATATAATCATTTTAAACATATTTCCATATTTGTCATATTGTACATGAAAAATCAGACCAAAAGGGGGAAAACCCCCACAAGAACAAACAATAACAATAATAGAAAGGGGGAAATATTATTCTTTGATCCACATTCATTCAGTCTCCATAATTCTCTCTCTGGATGTGAATGGCATTTTCCGTCCCAAATTTGTTGAAATTGTGTTGGATCACTATATTGCTGAGAAGAGCTAAGTCTATCATAGTTGATTATTATATAATCTTGCTGTTACTGTGTATAATCTGATAAATGTGTATACCTGTGTATAAACTAGTAACAAAATTTTAATTTATTTCATGTCTGTATAACAATAATATTCTAATTAGTCTCTTAGCCTTGAATCTCTCTCCATTCCAATCCATCCTCCCCTCAGCTGCAAGAGTAATGTTTCTAAATCATTTGATCATGTTACCCTCTCTCATTCTCAACCTAACCCAGTGGCTCCCTGTCACCTCCAGGATCAAACATAATCTTCCACATTTGACCTTGAAAACCCTTCACAAACTGGCTTCTTCCTACTTTTCTAAGCTTTCTTACATGATCCCCCTCTACAGACCCTACAATCAACTATATTAACATACTTAACTGTTCTATCTTTATACTTCTGTACTCCTGCTTTCCTCCTATGTTTGGACTAAACCCCTTTCTTTCCTGGTCACATCTCATCATCCTTCTTCCCCTAATATTGTTACTGCCTTCCCTCTGAGATTTCCTTTTATTTATTTAGTATTTATTTTATATGATAGTTATTTGCATGTTTCACTTACATTAGAATGTAAGTTACTTGAAGATAAGGACAATGTTTTGCTTCCTTATAACTTAATGCCTGGAATATAGTAAGTCCTTAATGAAAATTTGTTGACCAATTGAAGAACAGAACTTCTAGCTTCCTTTAGAACATAGCTCAAATTCCCAGGACTTACACAGACTTTGCCTATCTATCATTCACCATTCAGTTATTTGTACTTCTTGCTTCTAAAATTGATACTACTTACTTAGCAGACAAGATAAGAAGAGAAATAACTTTTTACATTTAAGAGTTCCGATAAAGGCCTCATCTCTAAAATATATAGGGAATTGACTCGAATTTATAAGAATCCAAGCCATTCTCCAATTGATAAATGGTCAAAGGATATGAACAGACAATTTTCAGATGATGAAATTAAAACCATTTCTAGTCATATGAAAAGGTGCTCTTCTAAATCATTATTGACCAGAGAAATGCAAATTAAAACAACTCTGAGACACTACTACACACCTCTCAGATTGGCTAAGATGACAGGAAAAGATAATGAATAATGTTGGAGGGGATGTGGGAAAACTGGGACACTGATGCATTGTTGGTGGAATTGTAAATGGATCCAACCATTCTGGAGAGCAATTTAGAACTGTGCTCAAAAAGTTATCAAACTGTGAATACCCTTTTATCCAGCAGTGCTACTACTGGGCCTATATCCCAAAGAGATCTTAAAGGAAAGGGACCCACATGTGCAAAAATGTTTGTGGCAGCCCTCTTTGTAGTGGCCAGAAACTGGAACTGAGTGGATGCTCATCAATTGGAGAATGGTTGAACAAATTATGGTATATGAATGTTATGGAATATTATTGTACTATAAGAAATGTTTAGGTGGCTGATTTCAGAGAGGCCTGAAGAGACTTACATAAATTGATACTGAGTGAAATGAGCAGAAGCAGGAGATCATTGTACATGGCAACAAGAAGACTATATGACAATGGTCATGGTTCTTCTCAACAATGAGATGATTCAGGATAGTTCCCAAGATCTTGTGATGGAGAGAGCCATCCACACGCAGAGAGAGAACTGTGGGAACTGAGTGTGGATCACAACATAGCATTCTCACTCTTTTCTTGTTGTTTCCTTGCATTTTGTTTTCTTTCTCATTTACTTTCTTTTTTTGATCTGATTTCTCTTGTGCAGCAAGAAAATTGTATAAATATGTTTATGCATAATGGATTTAACATATATTTTAACATGTTTGACATATATTGAATTGCTTGCCATCTAGGGGAGGGGGTGGGAGGAAAGAGGGGAAAATATGAAACTATGCAAGGATCAATATTGAAAAATTATCTGTGATATGTTTTGAAAATAAAAAGCTTTATAAAAAAAGAATTTTAAAAATTGATACTATTTAGTACATACTGTTGTAGTTTTTTACATGTAGGTTATATATGCCTATGTGTCTAAATGACTTGCAGGGAGTTCAGAAAAGATAATTCTAGATTCTCTTCTTCCCATTAAATCTCAATCCTTCTCCAAGGGAGGCTTTGTATCCTGCTGGGAGGAGAAGCAGACCACTGTGTTTTTTTGAGAGAGAGAGACAGAGACAGACAGAGACAGACAGACAGAAAATGACAGACAGAGACACAGAAACAGGGAGACACGCAGGGACACAGAGACACACACAGAGAACTAGGCTACAATTATATCTATCTGAAATATTTAAATATTTATTGTTAATATAGGGAAATAATGTTTAGTTCAAGCTGAACTCCTTATCTTTGTTTCTTAAAGGAAAAAGGGCTATAAGCTATATATCCAAGGCTCCATTCTTCTTGGCAGATGTCAGTTAATTAAAGACATGTAGCAAATAGGGGATAAATCCATTTATTCAAAAGAGAGTAATCAGAAATCAAAAAAGGCATACATATGAGATTATACCAGAAAAAACACAGGAGGAATGGGCTTTCTCTTTGAGAGTGAGGTAATTCATCTCAACTAAGAGAGTCTCAGATCTCATCCAAGGGGAAATTTCCAGTCTCTAGTGTTGTAAACTAGGAATAGGGACATGATTGAAATGACGGCTTCTATATATGTCAACTTCTTCTCAGAAGAAGGTCTTCCTGGATCTTTCTCTCTTCAGCAACCTGAAGAGATTCTGAAATGACATAACTTCTCTCTTGAAATTGGAAGCCAAAAGACCAGGATGTCATTTTTTTCTAACTCTTACCAACTCTACTTCTTGGGGTGGAGATCAATCTCCACAAAATAGGAGAGCCTCATGACTCTCCAGTGGACCATAAGCTCCCTATAGGCAGGAATTATTTATTTCCCTTTTGTCTATATGATGCCTTGTATACAGTAGGTACTTACTTTGTTAAAATGAGTTGTTTTTTTTTATTTGAGATGACTTTTGCATTGGACTTTTAAAAAAAATCACAATATGGAGAAGTAGTGGAATGAAGTTGTGTCATCAAATCCTTCATTTTATGAACTTATAGGATTGTGGGAAAAGGAATCCCTACAGTTTATCTTTTGTTCCAACTTTTTAATTGTAAAAATAAATAACTGAGACCCAGAGTAGTTAAGTAACTTGTCTAATATCATGGAACTGGTAGAATCAAATTCAATATTGAGTCCCAGGCTTTTTGACTTCACATTCTATATTTTTCCCATTATCTTTTGACCAAGTTTATTGTTTACTTAGATGTCAATCCGTGGCTTTTTGATGTTCTTAACATTCACTCAATCTCTCTCTCATACACACACAGTTTTAAGGATCTAGTTATATTTGTAATAATAAATTTTTTCATGAATATAACATCTATGCTATGGGGAAAATGCATGAATGACATACACTTAAGAATAAACCTATTAGTAATTTTGTGGCTATGTCTGTGAGCCTATTGGCAAAAATGAAAATTAATATTAGAAGCCACATATAACTTAACATTCTTGGAAAGATCTTAATTAATAAACTCCAAGATCTTTTAAGTTATTCTAAGAAAATAATAAAATACTTCAACATCAAAGACTATGTCAGTATAGCATAATAAGAATCAAATTAAACAAGCTTCTTCCCACGTCTGTGACAACCCTAAATGGGGTCACCTCAGTCAACAGATAGAAAAATGACTCACTGGATATCTTATAATTAGATTTGATTCAAAGATATCCCTGTCAAGAGTCACACACAGAAGCTAAAAAAGTTGTTAATCAGCCAGTATTTGCCTGCCTTAAGTATTTTATCAGTAAAATCAGTTGCTTCTTACTCAAGTGTCGTGTCATAGTCAATTTGGCTTTCTTTAGTTTTATATTGTTTAAGCTTTAATTTTGTGATTCTCCCTCACTGAGTCATTTCTAGGAGGCAGAGATTCTTAGTCTCTGAGTGTTTAAACTGTTCAGTCATTGTTCCTGACCAGCTAACCTCCCGTAATGTATGTTTTAAGAGCTCAGCAACTGAAGTCCGGAAGCGAGTCTGGAACTTCTTACTAATTAAGACATAAAGAAGAGGGTTCAGGCAACTGTTGAAGAAAGCTAAACCAGTAGAGAGGGGAAGTCCTGCCTGAAGCACATGGTGGAAGTGGTTGCTGTGGTGAATTGAGAGCTCCCAGATGCTGAAGAGGTGAAAGGGGGTCCAACAAATTATGAAGGCCAGCACCACGGCCAGTATTGTCCAGAAGTGCTTGCTGGACGTTAAAGTCGCTCTCTTCTTCACCTGGAGGACAAGCAGTGAATAACAAATGATCATGGTGAGCAGGGGAAGGAGGTAACCAAAAACAAATTTTATCCAGGTCAGAACGTGGTGCCTCATTAAAATAATGCTGGTATCATTCTGGTGGAAGTTGTTGTAGCAGATAGTGTGGTTATTGAAGTTCAGAGTCTCTCTGAAGTACAAGGCAGGACCAGCGATCATAAATGCCATCAGCCAGACTAGACCAATGACAAAAAGGGCATTCTTTAGCGTTCGGTAACGTTGAGAGAAGATGGGGTGAATCAGATGAATGTAACGGTCCAGGCTGATCACCGTGAGGAAGAACACACTGGCAAACATGTTCAACAAGGCAATGAAGGAATTGGCTTTACACAGCCAGGTGCCAAAGGGCCAATGGAAATTCATGGCCACGTAGGAGATGTAAAGAGGCAGGAAGAGAACAAAAATCAAATCCGCAATGGCCAGATTGAGGAACCAGAGAGTGGCAACTGTCTTTTTCCACTTAAACCCTGTGAACCAGATGACAATGGCATTTCCTGGCACCCCAAGGACAAATGCTAAGCTATATAACACAAGAGAAATCCACTGTACAGTTCCCAGGTGAGCCTTCTCTTCCAATTCCTGCTCTTCTTGAGAATACTCGAAGGAATAGGTGTAATTCTCAGAATCATCAAAGAGATATTCAAACTCTTCCATGATGTCTTCCTGCCTGGAAAATTAAGAAATTATAAAACAAGTTTTTAAAAAAGAGGAAAACTTCATTTAATAATGAGCACAAATGAAGGAACATTTTTTCATCATGGTGGACCTGAAATACTACAATTAGTTTCTCGTCAGAAGTTCAAACTCTACTACAAATACAAGTTAACACATTTTCTGAGTAGGCATTGTGCCAAGCAACTTTTCTAAATAATTATTTCCTTGGCCTCCCTTTTTTCATTTTTAAATAGGAAAAAATAATTATCATTCACTTAACTTGTTGAGAACTTGTGAGGTTTTCTAAAATAACATTTTATTACATGTCTTCTAGTAGAACTAGTAGAACTTAGTCTGATTCAGATTAAATTTATTGGGTTCATTAGAACTTTAACATATAATAAATAGCCTTTGGGTACTTAATGTTTGCACATGGAGAGATACCAAATCTCTATATGCAAATGTTATGATCTACTTAAGACAAAAGTATAAATTCCTTGATATCAGGAATTATGTTTTATAAATCTTTGCATTTTCTGTAATAGTGCTCAACACATGCCTTGAATATAGAGGATACTAAATAAGCACTTGTTGAATGAATGAATGATTCCTAGAATTTCAGAGCAAGAAGGGACCAACTCTTTCAATTTTAGGGATGAAGAAATTGACTGAAAGAGGTCATGCTGTTTTGACAACATTATGCAGGCAAAAAGTAGCAGAATCAGATTTTGGTCACCTAACACCAAATTCCATTAGCTGTAGGGAATTTTCACCAATCAGAGCTATAAGTGAATAGTTAAGTTCTGGGGAGTTGGCTGAGGTACTACCTCAATTAATGTAAGGTCACCATATCTAATGCCAGAGAGGTAACATTTGAACTCGGGTCTAGCTCTCTATCTGTTAGACCAGGCTCTCTCATGCACAGAGAGCAATCAAGGACATAAGTAAATTTAAACTAGTGGAAAAATGTTTAAGAAACAAACTAAAGGAGACTTTTAGATACAAAACAAGCTTAATGTATAAGCAAAGTAGACAGTCATCCACATAGCATAATTTGAATGGATTCATGAAGGTTATCTCTTTAGAGTATCTCTCCTACCCAGATGCCAAAATATTTGAAATTCTACCAGTTTAAATCTTTTTCCTTGGACTAAGCATTGCTCCCTACCTGTGAAATGCAAATACTACTAAGAAGAGCAACACATTGGATCACTTTTTTTTTTTGTGACATGAGAAACTGAAGTGTTGCTGTTGTTCAGCCATGTCGGATTCTTTAGGACGTTATTTGGGGTTTTCTTAGCAAAAATACTAGAGTGGTCTGCCATTTCCTTCTCCAGCTCATTTTACAGATGAGGAAACTGAGGCAAACAGGATTAAGTGTTAAACCAGGTCACACAGCTAGTACATATCTGAGGTCATTAAATATGGATGGTGCTGGACAAAAATCAAAGGAAGAAATCCCTTTTACTAATACTGACAAAACCAGAGGACAATCCTTTTTGATAAGTAGACCTTACAGGTAAAAGATGCAAAGGGAAAAAAAATAGATGTGTCCCTTCCTCTAGAAACATCTGGTACAGTCCTGTGGTTCTGGTGTGGTCTGTTCTTCTGCAGCTCAGAGCACTTGTAGAAGTTTCCCACAAAATTGGTTTCAAATAAATTTCCCATTTACTTTGCCAATAGACAGATAACATAATGAAAGTTATGTCTTTTCAAACCTTCATATCTTTTCAAATTTGTAATCTTTTATTAGATTAGGAAATTAATAATTTCACCTATCATCTATATCATCTATATCCATCACCTATATCGCTCCTATCACCTATCGCTATATCTAAAAACAGAAATTAGAAGTCAGTATCATAAGATGGATTCCAATAGAACGCAAAATTCATCTAAAGTTGACAGATTTATTTAAAGTTAACATAAGTTTTGGGGATGGAAACACAAATAGATTGAGTAAAAATTTATAGTTATCTCAGTTTAAAGTTTAAAGCAATGCATATATTATTTATAATAAGACATTTAACTTTTAGATCTGTTCAAATGAAGACTTCTTAACAAAAGCATTTGTTATATATTCAAGATATCTATTCCTTTCCTTAACACAGAACAGACAGTTCTTATATTATATGCTATCACTTTTGAAAATGTAGTGGTGAAAGGAAGAAACAATATATTGTCCTGAGTGATCAAGTGTCAAAAGAAAAGTTGTATTTATTTATTTTGCTAAGGCAATTGGGGTTAAATGAGCCACACAGCTAAGAAGTGTTACATGTCTGAGGTCACATTTGAATTCAGGTCCTCCTGACTTCAGGGCTGGTGCTTTATCTATTGCACCAACTAGCTGCCCCAGTTGTATTTTTTTTTCTTCTAGAATTGATAAGACTAGAGACAAATATATTTGTAGGCAAAGGAGAAAGTCAGAAAAAGGAAGAGAATGAAGATGAGAAAGGAAATGTCTGATGGAAATGCATGTTCACGGAGGAAGTGGGACAAAAGGCAGAAATATAAGAGTTAACTTTGGTATCTCTTCTCCATCACTATGTCCCCCTTTTCAACATATTCTTTCCCTTCAGCTATGTTTCTTTATCCACCTTCTCATATGCATTTTCTCACAAGTGTGCTTCCCCTTAAGATTTCTTTTAATCTCATGCCTCTCTCTCTTTCCTGGGTCCTCATGCTACTTGAGTTAAATGTAGGTGGAGGAATCTATAGCTTGAATCCCCATCCAATAAGATTATATTCACAGAGCAGGCCAGTGATCAGAAGGTTATAAAATCAAATCAGTTAATTGAGTGTAGTAAGATGAAAAATAATGTAATATGTAAATAAAATCATCCTACAAGCTCCTCATAAACAAAGGAGAAATAAAATGTGAGGCTAAATTTAATTTCTTCCAAACCACAGTCAATTTTCCCAGCAGCTTTGATCAAATAATGAGCCCTTAGGAATCTTTGGGTTTACTGAACACTAGCTTCCTAGATTCATTTTCTTCTGTATGTTGTATATCTTATCTCTTCCTCGGAATGACGCTTCTCTCTCCCTCTCTTTCTTTCTCTCCCTGCTTCCTCCCCCTCTCTCTTGCTTAATTTCCAAATTGTTTAAGGTAACAGTGGGTGTCAGTACAGAATAGCTCTGTTTGTACATGATAATGTCAGTACAAGATAATTCCACAGGGTCAGCTTGTTCCTCCCTGGGGCCCACTTAGATACTGGATTGCAAGTTACCAAACTGATTTGATCTTTTGTGCTTTGTAGTACAGTTTGAAATCTAGTCCTGCTAGGCCATTTCCTTCTCATTTTTCTCCCCAGTTATTTCCCTTGTGATTTTTGATCTTTTGTACCTCCAGATGAATTTGGTTATTATTTATTCTAGTCCTATGGAATAATGATTCTCTCTTTTTTTTAAAATTAATTTTATAATTATAAATTTTTTGACAGTATATATGCATGAGTAATTTTTTTATAACATTATCCCTTGTATTCATTTTTCCAAATTTTCCCCTCCCTCCCTCTACTCCCTCCCCTAGATGACAGGCAATCTTATACATTTTACATGTGTTACAGTATAACCTAGATACAATATATGCGTGTGAATCCAATTTTCTTGTTGCATGTTAAGTATTAGACTCCGAAGGTATAAGTAACCTGGGTAGATAGACAGTAGTGCTAACAGTTTACATTCAATTCCCAGTGTGGAACAATGATTCTCAAAGTGTGGTCCAGAGAATCCTAGAAGTCTCTGAACCCTTTCAGAGGGTCCACAAATTAGAAAAGTAAATTTTATTTCTAATATGGTAAATATCTATAAATATAACTCATTTAAACAAAAAACTTTTTCGACAGATCCTCCATAATTTTAATAGTCTAAAGATACTGAGAACAAATGTTTGAGAGCCACCACTATAGAGTGCAGTCCTTTGGAAGGTCAGTAATTTCCTGGTACTCTTCCATGCCAATGGAAATGGGAATGAATTCCCAAATTGGGATGAACTTCCACGCAGAGGACACTAGAGGGAGGGCTACTTCATCTTGTTGCTGCAGTGTCCCTAAGGGCAGCTTCCTCAGCTGTCACCTGCAGAATTTGGATGTTCAATCTGGGGGAAATTGACTGCAGCTGGTCCCCTCCAAAGCCCCACCTCCACAGCTGTCCGTTGCAAAAACCCTTACTCTTCAATTGTCAATTGTTACAGCTCTGCCTCTCTATGGCCATCTCTAACGGCCATTTCCACAGCTGTCAATCTCAGAAGTCTGTTTCTGTAGCTGCAGTGGACCCCACATTTCTTTTCTGTCCCTGCTGCCCCACACTTCCTAGCTGCTTTTGGTCTCAGCTCAGCAGAGCTGTTTAAGTTTTTAGTGCGTTTTGTCCCCCAGCTTTATGTGATCCAAGCTACCTGCATTAACCTGTTAGAGCCAGCTTTTTTTTTTTTTTTTTTTGTCTTTTGTTTCACCAGAGAAGTATGAAAAAATGGCTGCTTAGGCTGTGGTTCTATTTTTTCCTTGTCTTCCCTCAACTAGAGGTCATCAGCTCTGATTCCCATCTAGGATAGAAGGAATTATTTTAAATGCCTTTCTCACAATGGAATGGAACAAACACCTCTAAGGGTCTTTCCTCTTGCTTTGTTCTCTGTGACTTGGAACATACTCATTCTTCTCTCTGCAAGTCTCTTTCCTTTCTCATCATGGCAGCTAGCACCTGGACATGCACATTTTCCAGAAACTTGACTGAGCCTGAGGCTAGGAAGTAATACCAAAAGGCATAATTTAATTGTCTCTGCCATTCCTGGTGGCAGAACAAAAATCTCATGCCTCTCACTCATTTTGGGCACAGATTGGACATTTAATGTTAAGAAATACTTCCTTCTTTCCTTCTTCTGTGTTTTTCCCATCAAGATCTCTCAAATATGAAATATTTCTGTGCAACCCATTTGTTTTCATCAAAATTAATATTTCATAATCCATATCTTTATTTTCCTCTCCCTTTCTCTCTTTCACAGACATATCACATGCATACAGTTGCCCAAATATATTAGAACATTATCTGGTATGATTGAAATTCTTAGAACCATCCTTCCAAATTGGTGGTGTGACCTGAAGGATTTGAAGATGCCTATTTCCCAAAGAGACCCATGTGCTTTGGAAGTCGTGAAAATATTCTATTTTCCATTTATTTACCTACCCCCTGGTCCTATATCACTTTGGGAATAAAATGCCATTTAATGATTTGAATCCAAGTTATGCAAGGGAATAGGTGAGCTTGACAACAGAAAGGGTAGATGGATTACTAATCTATAAAGTCAAGATTATTATAATAATCAGATCCTCAGTAAGTAAGTATATTTGGTCAGAAATGAATTTTTTTTTAATTTGGCTGCTAATTTTAGGTCTAATATAGAGTGGGAAATTTGCTATTCAGACCTAGTTTAATTCCATGAAGTTATGCTATTTATGTGCAATTTAGATTACTTCTCATGCTTGCACCAAAAAAACCTACATCAGGGCTTTATGATAATATTTTCGTACTTTACAAAGTCCAGACAATCATATAGAGAGGAAAAAGAAAATGTAAATCAAACATCATACTTTAATCACCATTTCTCTTTTTCCTTCCTTCCTTCCTTCCTTCCTTCCTTCCTTCCTTCCTTCCTTCCTTCCTTCCTTCCTTCCTTCCTTCCTTCCTTCCTTCCTTCCTTCCTTCCTTCCTTCCTTCCTTCCTTCCTTCCTTCCTTCCCTCTTTCTTTCCTTTCTTTTTTCTTTCATTTTTGTTGCAGAAACCTCACAAGTTTAGATTTGGCTCCCCCTTATTTTGGGGATCAAATCAGTTTGAGATATTTTCTTTTACCCCAGGTTTTCCTCCATGGATACCAAAATTGTTCTCTTCTGTGATCACTTTTGGCTGAAGCTATTTACTTTGGATGAATAAAGAGAGGAAGGAAAAAGCTTTTCCTTGAATTCTCAGTTAAAATATGAAAATGACTCCTCTAGTGTGAGAGACATTAAATATAATGATAGTAGTGAGACAACACCCCAAAATTTGGGGGATGTAGCCAAAGTAGTCAGGGAAAATTTGAAAACTTATATGAATTTACTGAGAGTGAAGTGAGCCAGAAGAATCAGGAAAACAATTTCATAATATCAATAAACAATTTTGAAAATTTATATAAACTGATAAATAATGAAATGAACAGAACAAGAAACTTTATACAATAACAGCAACATTGTAAATACAAACAACTTTGAAAGATGCAAGAACTGTGAACAAAGCAAGGATCATTCAGGATTCCAGAGAACTGGTGAAGAAACACTGTCCAGTAAGAGACATGGCAGAATTAAGGTGGAGAAAGAGATGTGTATTTTTGTATTTATACCCTTTGTGGGAAATTCTTTTGCTTGGTTGCATATTTGTCCAAGGAAAAAAAAGTTTTTCTTTTTAAATGGGGTAAGGAATAGGAGGGCGCAAAAATGGATTTTAGGCATTTGTTTTTGTTTTTTTTAAATTGAGAATTTGGAGGGTTACAGATGTGAAATATTGCATGCATTTTCACATAAGATCACTATATTATTGGTTTTATTTGTTTTTTTCCATATAAATTTTATTTATATTTTTTGACAGTATATATGCATGAGTAATCTTTTTTATAGCATTATCCCTTGTATTCATTTTTCCAAATTATCCCCTCCCTCCCTCTACATTTTATTTTGTTTCAAAAGGCTTATCATGAAGTAGAAGGGGATTGTAAATGTATGCAATATAAAAGAAGACAATTCAATAAAACTTTTTTAAAAATCACAATATTCAGATTATAATATATTTTTAATTGTGAAGTTGGACTCTTGTAAAGAGGCAGCTAGGTTTTACTATAGATAAAATTCCAGGCCTGGAGTCAGAAGACTCATCTTTGTAAATTCAAATCTGGCTCAGACACTAACTGTATGATTTTTGGACCAATGCCTTAACTCTAATTGCCTCAGTTTCCTTTGCTGCAAAATAAACTGGAGAAAAAAATGGAAAATTGCTCTAATATCTTTGCTAAGAAAATCCCCAAATGGGGTCATAGAGTTGGAAACAACTGAAAAACAACCAAAAAATGCTAAAGACTCATAGCAGAGGATTTTTGAAAGAGTATGATCTATGAAAGAAGCCCATTTTGCTCATTAAGAATCATTTATAAAGTCCATTTATAAAGAACCTCATTCTAGAGGGACACAAGATACTTGATTCGTGAATTTTATGGACTACTTATTTTGTGAGATCTGTCAGTCTTCCTGGGGGAAGTGAGCTTGACCTAATTTTAAAAATAGGAGTGGGTGGGGCTTGAGTGGAGCTATAACTGAATGTTTTTTACTTGGGGCAGAACATAAAATGCTGCCCCACCCAGGACATACTCAAAATGTTTGGCTTCGGTGATATCCCTAACTTCTCTTAGGAAGAATGTCCCCTGGGAAAGATTACAGGAGGGAGAAGAGGCCAAGAAATAGTTTATCAAACCACCCTGCCTAGCCACCACCCAAGGGAGGACTGGCAATGATCCTTCTGGAGTTAGAGAATGTGGATTCAAATTCTACCTTTGTGTGACATGGGGCAACTGACTTCTTTTAGGTCTCAGGCTTCTGAGTTGCTTCTAGCTCTAGATTGGATCTATGATCCTGTGAAATGGGTTGACTATTATTGATGCTGACAATTCACTTCTGATTGGTGTTCAATATCTAAGTCAGTTGAGGAAAAAAGGGTATTTCCTCAACTCAGTGACAATATGGTCTTGCATCAGTCTCAGCATCTTTGCTCTTCATACCAATGAATACCATATTGTGGAATGTTCAGTGTCTATCGGTGAAATACTTGCTCAACTTCAGGGCATGGTGGACTAAGGTTGCCAGGCTATGGGAGTGCCATTGATGGATGCTGAAATATGGTCTTTACCCACAGCTGGTCAACAGGGTAGGAACATGTCACCTGATTACCTTCCTCCTGGTTTTTGCCATTCCACATCAAGGAGTATCAATTTCCAAAGGAAGACAAAGGTAATAAGTGAAGAAGGAACTCACATTTACATGCAATTCAGTTCAGCCAATAGTAAATGCCAGTCATATCCAAGGTTCTGTGCAGATCATGTAGGAATTTTACAAAATAAAAATTGTCTGCCCTCGCCTCCAGGAGCCTACATTCTACTGGAATGCAAATCCTTGACAATATACAAAGCATGTTCCTCACAACCACCCTTTAAGATAAGTCTCTTATTTATTGTTCCCATTCTAAGGATAAAATAATTGACGCTCACTGTGCTAAAGTTTGAAGATAGGAGGGATCTTAAGAGTCCAACTTCTTCATCTTATAGATGAAGAAAATGAGACCAGAGAGGTTAATAATTCTCCCAAAGTCAGAAAATGGCAGAGCTAGATTTGGACATTTCTCTGCAACAAGCTGTTCCCTTCTTACTAATGAGTTGGAGTGATTACTCCATCCAACTCAGAACAGAGGTAAGAACCTTAAGGGTAATAATGACCAATCACATGGAAAAGTGACCAAACTCTGAAAAGTCTTCCTGGGTCTAAATTCTCATTCACACAATTCTCTCTCCAATCATTGCATTCAGAATGAATGGAAACTATCCACATGCAATATTGCACATCAGCCTCTGGGATGCTTCCAGTTAAAATTATTTTGTTAAAAAGGGAGAAGCCTAAGTCCCCAGTATAAAGATTGATTCAAATTTAGAAATTTCAAATTTAGAAATCACATTTTGAATTACACTTGAAATTTAAGGGGAAAAAAAGCAAAATTGCCTTTTATCCCATATCTATGACTTAAACTTGATTTAGTTATTTAACTTGGCTATGGAATCTACAGGACAATTAACTAGTTGGCTGTGTTTCTCTGGTTATTTGTACCACAGAGATGAATCACACAAGAATATTTCAGAACTAAAAGATATTACAGATGATCTAGTCTAATCCTTTTATTTTACAGATGAGGAAACTGAGGTCTGGGAAAGGCCGCACAGCTAGGTAATAGTGAACTATTTAAAAAAGATTTGATGTATTCCTCATCCAGTGTTCTTTCCACCACACCATATGACCTCATTTTAGTTTTCCTGAATTTATGATCTTGCCTGGGTACCATTACAGAGCTTTTATAATTATATGATTAAAATTCCTGAAGCTCCACTTTTCATTCTGGAATTAAAATTATAACTTGTTCTTATGCAGTGCTGAGTTCCAGGATAATTTGTCAGAAAAATCAAATTAAGAAAGCCAAACCATATGATTTCCAAAGAATAATGATGAACTTGTTGGCTGTTTATGATTCTTGAAGTGTGCTACATGATGACTGAATGCTTAGAGGCAGTGCTCACAGAACAGGTTCTATATGGGGTTTTTTTGTTTTTTTTAGAGGTGCTTTTAGCAGTTACAAGGGATAAGGGACATTTTTGTCCCATGATCTACAGTCACTTCTAAGATAATGATAAAAAGGTACTTTCCATTCCCACAGGACCAGAAGGGTTTGGCTCTCCCTCTATAGAGTGGGAGTGAGGCTGGGAGGAAGCATTGGTTGCTAAAAATAAGCGACTTTGATCTTGACTATATTATTAGGATTTTTAATGTCCAAGATGAAGGGAGTATGTAATAGTGGCTTTGTACTCAGACAATTTCTGGACCTTTGTGCTTAATTTTAAATGCCACATGTTAAAGGGGACATTGACAAAGGAGAGCATGTCCAGAGGAGGATGGTCACATGATGATGGTTTGGAAAAGTGTATCATTTGAAGAATAATAAAGGGACCTGGGGGCATAGTTTAGAAAAAAAGGTATTCAGGGGTGGGAAAAATGAACATGTCAGTTGTCTTCAAATGCTTGAAAGGCTAACTATATGGAAATGGAGTAGGTTTTTTCTGCATTGTTTAAGAAAGACCACCAATAATGGTTGGAAACTATAGGAAAGCAGATTTCAATTCAAGATTTAGTTTAATTTAAAATCTTTCTAATAGTAGAGCTGCCCAAAAGCCAAAAGGGCTGCCTCATCAAGTAACTTACTCTCTGTCACTGAAAGAGACCAGGCATCTGTCGGGAATGTTTATAGAAGGAATTCATCCATGGAGCGAGAAGATGCTCTGATTGACAAGAGTCTTTTCTACTCTCACCTCCAAAGAAGGGAGCAAGCGGGGTTTTAGGTACTAGGAATTTTTTCAAGCCTTCTTCAGCATGAGATTAGAGTTAGGAGGGAAGATATCTATAATTCCATAATAGATAATGTTCTGGACTAATAACCAATATGGAAATAAATGGACCAGGCCTGTCTTGGGGTTACGGAGGCTCATAACAACAGCAACAATAGTAGTGTTCAGTTGTTTCAGTTGTGATTTTTTGTGACCCTATTTGAGGTTTCTTGACAGAGATGTTGGAACAGTTTGCCATTTCCCGTTCTAGCTCATTTTTACAGATGGGGAAACTGAGGCAAACAAGGTTAAGTGACTTGTCCAGGATTACCCAGCTAGTAAGTGTCTGAAGTAGGATTTGAGCCCATAAAGATAAGCTGATTTTAGATTTGGTGTTTTATCTACTGTGTCACCTAGCTGCTATTTGTTGTATAAATAGCTAAGCATTTATACAATAGCTATTGCAGGTCAAGCATTGTGCAGAGTACTTTAGAAATATTTTCTCATTTGATATGCACAATAAACATGGAATATAGGAGCATTATTATATTCATTTTACGGTTGAGGAAAGTGAAACAAATTAAGGTTAAAGGACTTGCCCAATCACACAGATAGCAAGTATCTGAAATTAGATTTGAATTTGGGAATTCCAGACCCACCTCTATATCAACTGCATCACTTATTGATATAGAAGGATTCTTTTTTAAAATTTTATTTTAATTTAATTTTTGTGGTTGTTGAGGCAATTAGGGTTAAGTGACTTGCCCAGGGTCACACAGCTAGGAAGTATTAGGTGTCTGAGGATGGATTTGAATTCAGGTCCTTCTAACTTAGGGCCAGTGCTCTATCCATTGCCCCATCTAGCTGCCCCTTGAAGAACTCTTAGAAGGCATAGTCAATGTTTTTGGTGGTATCATTACCATATACTTCAATTAACTTGACATTAAAATTTCATTCCAATAGAGAGTGCTGGCTAACATTTAAGCACCCAAATGTTTTATTTAATTTTTAAGTAACTGTGATTCCTTTGTTGGGAAGAAAGAAGCAGAAGAGATTTTACTTGACACAAGGCACTTGCTCCTAGGTAGGGTGGGACTAGATTAACTTCTAGTGATATAATTTTGGAATAAGACTCTTTAAGAAAGAGACACACATTGTTGTGCATGCCTAATGACCATGCGCTTGAAAATTTGAAAAAAGGGGACACGGTTGAGAGAAAATTTAGAAAGTCCGCGCCCATGCTCCAGTGATTTGGCTCAGTATATGCAGCTGTTAAAAGTTGTACAGACTGGAGTAAACAATGAAAATGAATAATTGCTAGGGAAGGGAGTGGGAAAGCAAGGAGGAATGTCTAAAAGGATTTAGATTTAAAATGGTTTTTGTAAATCTTTCAGATTAATTAAAATAAATGCTACCATAAAATAAGCATCCATTGGGAACATTTTTTTTTTTTTTTTTTGATGCTCTGTGGACAAAGGAGATCTGAGGAAGGAGTCATCTCTGTGCATTCCACTTGGGGTTTTCTTGGCAGAGATATTAGAATGGTTTGCCATTTCCTTCCTTAGCTCATTAGACAGGTGAGGAAACAGTGATTTGCCCAGGATTACCTGCTAACTGGAGTCCATAAGAATAAAGTTTAGTCATCAGTTCCTTTCTTTTTTACAAGAAAGATTCCTGAGCATAGTGAAGGGAAAATTTCAGTCAGTTTAAATCTCAGACCTTTCTTCAGCAATGTCCCCTCAAGATTTTCTGGGAGAAAGGTTGATGGAATTCTTGTAGGTTATTACAAGTCTTTGATTATTTATCAGTGTTTTTTATGTTACTTATTTCTAAAACAGAACATAGCCATTAATGATTCTCCTGAAACCTATATATTCACAACTTGAGATTGATGAGGTGAGGGAACCATTTTATGGGAAAAGAGACTTTCCTACTTTTATCCTGGAGTGGGAGCCAAGACAACTGGAGACTGTCAGCAGTTTTGGTAATTTAATGAGCAAAGTCACTAGACAGAATTTGAACCTAGAAAGAAAGACTTAATAAGGAGATGAGCCAATAGCAGAGAGGGATTAAGTTAATATAGTTGTTCTGAACTACATATGAAAGACCAAGCAACAAACTGCCAAATCTCCTTAAGGGCTATACTACTAATTATTTTTATACAACAAATATCAGATTATAATAATTAGTACTAATTTTAGCAAAACTGATTATTCCTTACATTTGTAGTGTGACTGTATCAGTGTGGCTGACAAGGAGGCAAGAATGAATCTCCTCTTATATTTTTCTAAGGAAGACTTTAATTCCTGCCAAGAGGGGAAACAGGTGGACCCTTCTATTTTCCTCAAAAAGAAGGAGTACCAGCCTATTAATTATATCTACTTGCTCCATTAAATATTATTAATGTAGGGAAAGTAATATTTAAGTTCAGGCTAAATCCCTGATCACTTTTCATTAAAAGGAAAGGATGAGCCCTAATCTTTCTTGCTTGAACCCTTTCCACCATACAAATAGATCCTCAAGCCAAGAATTACATATTTATTTAGCATTTTACAATTCACAAATATATATTATCTCCTTTGATTTTCACAACAATTCTGTGAAGTAAATAGAACTATCTTTTGTTTAAGATGAGAAGGCCATGGCTCACACAGTTTAAACTATTTGTATGTGGTCACACATCTAGTAAGTGTATAATTGGACCTAAAATCTTGCAGACAGGGTTATTTTTTTGATAATATTTACAAAGGAATGGCTTATAGCACTCTAAGTTGTTTTTTGTTTGTTTTTTTCCCCACATGAAATGATAATAATCAAGGTAACAAATCCCATCTATTTTAGATTTGTTAAAATTAAGCTTTCATAGTTTAAAAATATACTAACCTTTTGCTACCTGTCTTACAAAAGATTGCATTCCCTCCCAATTCTGGAATAGGATATAAAATGGTAGGATAGTGGATAGAGCGCCAAATCTGGAGTCAGGAAGACCTGAATTCAAATGTGGCCTCAGACACTTATTAACAATGTGACTCTGTTCGCCTCAGTTTCCCCATCTGTAAAATAGGGATAATAATAGCATCTTCATCCCAGGGATGTTGTGAGAATTAAATGAAATAATAATTTTTAAATGCTTAACACAATATCTGGAACTTGGTAAGTACTATCTAAATGTTAGCTGTTATTATTATTGCTATTATTATAATTAAACCAGATCAATTGTTTTATAGAAAGTAATGGTGTAGTGGTACAACCACAACTGTGAGACATGAGGAAATTTCTTAGTAATTCTGAGCCTCAGTTACCTCATCTCTAAAGTGGGGATAAACCTGTATTTTCTACCTCACAAATATGAGGACCAAATGAGATAATGTATTTAATGCTGTCAATATGTGAGTAATCATTATACATTTCTGCCTGGATTGCTTACTGAAAAAAGTCAGGAATTTGCAGGGTCATATAGCATTATATTTCTATTCCCTCAGTTTTAGTTACATTCATTACCTTTGGCTCTTAACGTTAATTTTTCTATATTGAAGTTTGGATAAGATGATATAAAAAAAATCTTTATTTCTCTGCCCAATGATCTTTTTTTAAAAATTATTTTAATTTTTGTTACATTTGAGTTCCAAACTGTTTTCCTCCCTATCTTCCAACCCAACACTAGAGAAGGCCAATAATTGATGTGGATAGATAGTGGAACTATTCAATCCATAGGTCCATATATCAACTCTTTCTCTGGAAGTGAATAGCATCTTCTTTCAACCATCCTTTGTAACTGAATTGAATATTCATATAACTCGGACTAGCTTAGTTATTCACTTCTACTCCTTGAACAATATGGCTGTTATTGTATACAATGTTTTCTTGGTTCTTTTTGTTTTACTCTGTTATTTCATGCAAGACTTTCCATATTTTCCTAAAATCAAACTGCTTATCATTTCTTACAGCACAGTAATATTCCATCACAATCATGTACCACAACTTATTCAGCCACTCCCCAAATAATGGACATCTCCTCAATTTCCAGTTCTTTGCCACTACAGAGAACTACTATAATAAAATAATATAAGTTCTTTTTTTCCCCCTGATCACATTGGGAACAAACCTAATAGTTACAGGATAAACACAGTTTTATAACTCTTTGGCCATAATTCCAGATTGCTCTCCAAAATCATTGTATCAGTTTACAATTTCACCAATAGTGTATTACTGTCTCAAATTTCCACATCCCCTTCAATATTTGTCATTTTTCCCTTTTAGCCATCTGATAGATCTGAAAGAATATTTCCACATTACTTTGTCTAATCAATAATAATTTAGAACATTTTTTATATATCTATATATAATTTTGATTTCTTCATTGAAAAACTAACTGATCACATCCTCTGACCATTTATCAATTGGGGAATGACTTATATTCTTTAAAATTTGACAAAGTTTTCTATATATTGAGATCTGATTTGAGATCCTCCTTTATCCAAGGAACTGTCTATAACTTACCCACCGTTGCTAATTTTCTGCTTTCCTTCTAATCTTAGTAACATTGGTTTTATTTGTATAAAACTTTTGTAATTTAATGCAATGGTAATGTAAATGTAATTTGATGTGTTCAAAATTAATTATTTTATATCTCATAGTATTCTTTCTCTTGTTTATTCATAAATGCTCCTATCCATAAATGTGGTAGATAATATGTTCTTTGTCCTTCTAATTTACTTATGATATCCCCCTTTATGTCTATGGTCATTTTGACCATATTGTAGTAAATGACATAAAATATTGATGTAGGCCTAGTTTCCACCAGAATATTTTCCAGTTTTCCCAATAATTGTTATCAAACAATGAAGTATTATTCTGAAAGCTTAAATCTTTACATTTATCAAATACAAAGATAGTATAATCATTTACTACCATATTTGTATATCTGCTCTTTTCCACTAAACTAACATTCTATTTCTTAGCCAGTATCACATAGTTTTGATAATTACCCCCTTATAAAACAGATCTGGCTCTGCTAGACCTCTTTTCTTTATATTTTTTCATTAATTTTTTGATAGTTTTGAACTTTTCATCTTCCAATTAAATTCTATTACTTTTTTCGAACTAAATAAAGTTTTTTTTTTTGTTTTTTTTTTTTGGTAATTTAATTGGGATGGCACTGAATAAGTAGATTAATTTAGGTAGAATTGTAATTTTTTATTATATAGCTTAGCTTACTCATGAACAACAAATATTTCTCCAATTATTTAACTCTGACTTATTTGTATAAAAAAAGTTTTCTAACTATGTTCCTATAGTTCCTAGGTTTGTCTTGGCAGGTATACTCACAGGTATTTTATATTGTCCATGGTTATTTTAAGTGAACTGTCTCTTACTAGCTCTTGAAAGATTTATGTAGGTTTAATTTATTTCCTGCTACTTTGCTAAAGTTATTGATATTTTCAATGAGCTTTTGGTTGAATTGCTAGGATTTTTCAAGCATACCATCATGTCATCTATGAAAAGTGATAGTTTTATTACTTCATTGATTATTCTGATTCCTTTCATTTCCCTTTTCTTCTTTTATTGATGTTGCTAGCATTTCTAGTACAATACTGAATAATTCTGGTAATATTGGTCTTTGTTTCATACCTGACCTTATTGGGAAAACTTCTAGATTATTCCTATTATAGATAATGCTTGTTAATGATTTTAGATTAATGTTCTCATTTATACGTATAATTTCAAGTATTTTTTAGGAAAAATGAATGTGTTTTGTAAAAAGTTTTTCCTGTATATATTGCTATAACCATGTGATTTTTGTTTTGTTATTGCTATAATTCAATATGTTAACAGTTTTCTTTATATTGAACCAGCCCTGTATTCCTAATATAATTCTTACTTGGCTATAATGTACATTCTTTGTGCAATATTGCTGTAGTCTCCTATCCAGTACCTTATTTAGGATTTTTGCATCAATATTTATTAGTGAAACTGGATTATAATTTCCTCTTTCTGTTTTTACTCTTCCTACTTGAGATATCAGTATCATATTTGTTTTATTAAAGGAGTATGATAGGATTCCTTCTTTGTCTATTATTCCAAATAATTTTTTTAACATTGGAATTAATTTATCTTTACATATTTGGTAGAATTCATTGGTAAATCCATCTGCTCCTGATACTTTTTTCCTTAGGAAGCTCACTTATATCCTGTTCAATTTCTTTTTCTGAAATAGGTTTATTTAGATATTCTATTTCTTCTTCTGTTAATTTGGACAGTTGATGTTTTTGTGATTTCTATTCTTCCATTTCATTTAAATTGTTAAAATTATTGGCATATAATTAGATAAAAATAATTCCCAATAATTGCTTTAATTTTATCTTCATTAGTGCTGTATTCAACCTTTTTATCTTTAATGCAAATGATTTGGTTTTCTTCTCTCTTTCTAAAAATTATAGTAACCAATGATTTATCTATTTTGTTTTTTCATAAAAGCAACTCCTGGTTTTATTTATTAATAAAATGGTTTTCTTACCTTCAATTCTATTAATCTCACCTTTAATTTTCAGGATTTCCAGTTTGGTGTTCAACTGATGATTTTAAATTTGTTCTTTTTCTATTTTTTTTTTAATTGCGTACCCAATTTGTTGATAGATTTCCCTCTGTTTAATGCTTTTGCTGCATCCCTAAGTTTTGAGATGTTGTTTTATTATTATCATTCTCTTTAATAGAAATTATTTGTTGTTTTTATGCCCTGCTCTTTAACCCCTTTAATCTTAAAGATTAGGTTATTTATTCTCCAATTAACATTTAATTTGTGTTTCTATGTTCCTTTGTTAAATATAATTTTATTACATTATGATCTGAGAAGGATATATTTATATAGTTCTGCTTTTCTGTATTTAATCATAAAGATTTTATGGCTTAATATATGGTCAATTTTTGTAAAGGCATCATGTACTGCAGAGAAAAAGGCATACTTCTTTATTATTTTTTGTTGAATCATTTGTCAGTTGTATTTGACTCTTTGTGACCCCATTTGGAGTTTCCTTGGCAAAGATATTAGAGCAGTTTGCCTTTTCCTTCTCCAGTTCATTTTACAAATGAGGAAATTCAGATAAACAGGCTTAAGTGATTTTACAAAGGTTACATAATTAGTACTTGTCTGAGACCAGATTTGAGCTAATAAAGATGAGTCTTCCTGACTTTAGGCCCAGCATTCTATCTACTGTACCACCTAGCTTCCCCATATTCCTTTCTTTTTCCTTTCCTTTTCTTTCTTTTTTTTTGTGAGATTTAGTGACTTCCCCAGGGTCATACAGCTAGAAAGTGATAAGTCTCTGAGATAGAATTTGAACTCAGCTCCTCCTGCCTTTAGGGCCAGGGCTCTGTCCACTCTAATATCTAGCTGCCCCTCACAATATTCCTTTCTAATCTCATTCATTTCTCTCCAGATGTTTACCATATCTACTTTATCTAAGCTTCTATTCTTTTCTTTGACTCCTTTCTTTTAAAAAAAAAAACATTTTGATTAGATTTATCTACTTCTGAAAGAGGAAGATTGAAATTCCACAGTATTATGGTTTTGCTATATAAATCCACCTGTAATTCATTTATCTTTTCCTTAAAAAATTTATTTGTTTAATAATGATATGATTTTGTTATCTTTGGTATCTTTAAACATAATATAGTTTCCCTTCTTTTCTCTTTTAATTGATCTATTTTAGCTTTAATTTTGAGATCATTATTATTACGCCTGCTTTTTCTTTCATCAGCTGAAATATAATAAATTCTACTTCAACCCTTGATTTTTATTTTATGCATATTTCTCATTTTAAAATATGTCTTTTGTAAACAACCTTTTTGTCAATTTCTGGTTTTTGATCCCTTTTGCTATCTGTTTCTGTTTTATAGTTGAGTTCATCCCATTCACACTCAATAATACTAGTTGGGTATTTCTCTGCATCTTATTTTTTTTCCCCTGTTTATCCTTCTTTCTCTCTTTTACCTTATCCTTCCTTTTCCTTTTTTTATCCTTCCTGTTTCTTCTGAACACTGCCTTCCTAATCTGCACACTTCTAAAATTCTCTTCATTATTCTATCCCCTTGCCATTCTATTTTTTAATCTGTATACTCTTCTAAAATTCCTTCCCTTATCCTAAGCCCTTGTCCACCTATTTATCTGTCAATTGGGAAAACCTTTATACCCCACATATATGTGTATATTTATATATATAATATTCCCTTTTAACCTCAGTTTTGATGAAAATAAGGTTCCTGTCTTACCTGCCCTCTCCTATTCTATCCTCCCCTTCACTATAACAGATCTTCTATTCATGCCTTTTTTGTATGAATAATTGGTTCCATTGTACCTCTCCCTATCATTTTATTTTTTAGGATCACTCCATCATATTCAACTGACCCCAAACCAATCTATGTATACTCTTTCAAACTACTCTAATAATAATAATATTCATAAGAGTTACAAAATATCGTTTTCCCATATAAGAAATAACAATTTAAAATCATTAAATCCATTGTAATTAGTTTTTCATATTTACCTTCCCATGTTTCTCCTGATTCTTGTAAGTCAAATTTTCTATTCATTTCTGATCTTTCAGTCAAGAATACCTGAAAGTCCTTTAGTTCATTAGTCTTTTTTTTTTTTTTTTCCCTTACAGGATCATACTAAGCTTTGCTGGGTAGGCTGTTCTTTGTGGAAAACTCAGCTCCTTTGCTTTTCAGAATATTATATTATATTCTTCAGTCTTTTAATGTGGAAGCTGCTTATCTTGTGTTAACTGTAGTTCCACAATATTTAAATTGTTTCTTCCTAGTTACTTATAATATTTTCTCCTTGGCATGGCTTTGAAACTTAGCTATAATATTCCTATGAGTTTTCATTTTGGGTTCTCTTTCAGGTGGTGATTGGTGAATTTTTCCAATTTCTACTTTTTCTTCTGGTTTTAGATCTTCAAAACAATGTTCCTTAATGATTTCTTGAAATATAGTACCTTTTTGTTTTTGATTATAACTTTCAGGTAGTCCTACAATTCTCATTATCTTTTCTCAATCTTTTTTCCAGCTCAGTTGTTTTCCTAATGTGAAGCTTCATATTCTCTCCTATTTTAAAAATTCTTTTAATTATTAGATTATTTCTTATTGTCCTATGAAGTCATTAGGTTCCTTTTGCCCAATTCTAATTTTTAGGGAGCTTTTTTTCTTTTGTAAGTTCTTGGATCTCTTTTTCCAATTGATTGACTTTCTTTTCATAATTTTCTTTCTTTCCTTGCCTTACTCTTATTTCTTTTCCAAATTTTAGCTCAGCCTCTTTTATTTGACTTTAAAAGTCCTTTTAAAGCTCTTCCAAGAACTTTTTAAGCTTGTTACTCGTTTACATATTTCTTTGAAGCTTTACAAGAAGGCTGTTGTCTTCTTGAGTCTGAACCCTGATGTTCTCTATGGCCATAGTAACTATCTATATTTGGGTTCTATCTCTGCTTTTTTCTCATTTGTTAATGGCCTGTTTCTTGACTTAGTCTTTTTGTTAGAATTGGGCTCTACTCCAAGAGGGTAGGGAATAATGTCCCAGGCTTCAGGTCTTTTTATGCTATTGTTTTCCAAACTCTATCTGGGGGACTGCCCAGCTATTTTAATGAGGATCTGGGAATTAACACTCCTTTTCTTAAATCAATCTTGCTCATAGCAAGCAGCATCTCTTGCTCATCATGCGCCTATCTCCTCCCCCCCGCCCCCCCAGCCATGGCACTTTCATAGCTAGAAATATCTGTCAGGGAACACAAGACCTTTTTATCAGAAAGAATGTAAAAGTTGACTTTGGAATATTGAGATCTCATAAGACAAAATACCTTATTCTGTGAGAAAAAACTGAATTATTGCTATTGTTGTTGATAATGATGATTATGCTACTTCCATGATTAACTTTCTTTTTTTAATTGAAGTTTTTATTTTCAAAACTCATGCAAGGATAATTTTTCATCAATGACCTTTGAAAAACCTTGTGTTCCCATTTTCCTTCCTATCCTCCACCCTCTCCCCTAGATGGCATGTAATCCAATGATTTTAAAACATGGCAAAAATATATGTTAAATCTAATATAGGTATACATATTTATACAATTATTTTGCTGCACAAGAAAAATCAGATCAACAAGTTTAAAAAATGAGAAATAAAATAAAATTCAAGCAAATCACAGCAAAAAGAGTGAAAATGCTATGTTGTGATCCACCCATAGTCCTCTCTCTGGGTATAGATGACTCTCTCCATCATTGGAGTTCATTGGAACTGGCTAGAATCACATGATCAACTTTCTAAATTATTCTTAATTTGCACTATCTCTAGAGAATACTTCAATTCTTGGCTATTGGGCCATAATGAAGAAGTTAATGGGAAACCTTAGTAACGTAGCGTGTAAAATTGGCTCTGATACAAAGTTCCTACTTTTCTCTTTTATTCTAAATTAACCTATTTTTTCCCCTGAACAAAGGGAAGACAATTTTCCTGAAGAGCAAGAAATAGCTAGAAACACCCCAGAATGTAATTCAAGCCAAATTATAGAAGTCATCCCACCCAGGCAAATTGGTAACTTTGTGATGGGTAGATGAGAGGAAAATTATTATTTATAGTAAGAGCAAAAAGAAAGACATTTGGATGGTTTTGTCAGCTCCATAAAGATTGAAGGGATGAAAAGGAGAGTCTAGTAATTTTTGAACTTTGGACTGAAATTTTTCAGGAAAGTTTTTTGGAGGAACAAATATAGGATAAAATGAAATGATAACAAAATAGCAAATGAAACACTATGTGGAAGATTAACCTATTAAACAAAGTATGAATTTTGTGGACTGGCTCATTTGCTATGAAGATTCGGGCATGCAAAAATAACATCATTAGTTTTTTTTGGCATTAGAATTTCACAACGATGATCTCAGGAAGACTTTTTATAATTTTAAGGTCAAAGTGTTTCTTAGTATAAACATAAGTTGAGAAAAAAACTTTTTCCTTAGAATTCTCCCTCTCCTTCTACCCTTAAGGGCAGGAAGCTCCTAACAACATTAGACAGATAGTTGGGTAGCTAGATAACTGATTCTTCTTTGTGACCTAGTCATTCTTTCACCCCTGTGGTTCCGAGCATCTTTTTTCCTTCTTGTCATATAATAATAACTGACATTCATATAACACTTTAAGGTTTACATTTTCTCATCTACCACCCTTGTGAGCTATTTTCATTATCCCCTTACAAACAAAGTTAAATGAATTGCCTTTAATAACAAGCCATTAAATAATCACTAGAGATGGGCTTCAAACCCAATTTCCTCCTGACTTTAAATTCATTATACTTTCTACTACACTGTGCTGCCTACACATTCTTATAACCACAGTGGTCCCACAAGCCCCATGATAAGATCAGAATCTATTCTTCTCCTCAGGTTATTACTGATATTTTAAAGGGCATATCTTGTTCTGTCCCAGTATGGCAGCCAATGTCAGCAGCACTTGCCTGATTTTCCTTATAACCCACTTATAAACACCTCATTAAAAATCTGCCTATTTTTCTTTTCTGTTTTGTATCTTTGTTTTGTCTTGATTTTGAAATCTAAAGATAGCCTGGTTTTTTTCATAGAAATATTACTACAATACCTTTTTAATATTTTGAGATTGACCCACTTGCCATAAATCAATACTATTATCCCAAAATAAGACCATCCACTTTGGGTTGATTCAGTCCACTCCAATGCATCAGGGAAATAGAGCACTGGCTTTTATTTAATTAGCCTCATGATGATACTACTACAATATGGAAACTCTATAGTGGATTTGATACCCTTACTCTATATGTCCCATACCCTCTTTGCCCTGTTGCTTCCTGAGGTCAGCAATTTGGTAGATTGAAAGATCTTCATTGTATTATGCTTCTAGGTAGTCGTTCATTTGTACAGGGGAGAAAGAGTTGGACCTATTTGTTGCCTATTTCTAACTTATTCTATATATAGCTTATTTGTGTTGTCTTCCCCCCATTAGAAGATTGTGATCTCCCTGAGGGCAACAACTAGCTATTACCTTTCTTTGTATCTCCAACGCTTAATACATAGCGGTACTCAGTAACTGTTCATTGACTGACTATCCATTCTTTCAGTTGTTGTTCAGTCATTTCAGTCATGTCCCACCGTGTGTGACCCTATTTGGGGCTTCCTTGACAAAAACACTAGAGTGATTTGCCATTTCCTTTTCCTGCTCATTTTACAGATGAGGAAACTGAGGCAAACAAGGTTAAGTGAATTGCCCAGGATCACACAGCCAATAAGTGTCTGAGGATGGATTTGAAAGGTTTTCTTGGCCCAGCATACACCATCTAGCTGTTCTATGCTCTCGGTAACCCCAATTCTTAGACTATGAGGAGCATTCTCATCACACAATGGTGAAGATCTAGGAGTTAAAAATCAATATGATAATTTTTTTATTTAATATTTTTCCCTAGTTACATTTAAAATTTGAGTTACTTTCAACAGTTCTCAGTATCCCCATACATTGAACTGATTTGATGTTCATGAAAGGTTCAGCTGGTAAAGGAGGAAACTAGAAACCAAATTGATGCCTTTTGCCTCTCATCAGTGAAGATGCTTTCCATCTCTTTCTACCTGAAAAATACATTTGATCGGGGACCTTGTGAGACTGGTTTCAATTTCATCCTGATTTATATCAGGCAGAGTAGTATAGCAAAAAGAACAGTGTCCTGGGTGTCAGTAGAACTGGACTCCAGTTCCAGTTTTGCCACTGGCCAATTTTGTGATATTGGATAAATGTCTTTCACATTTTGGCACTTAGTTTTTTCAAACATGAGGTTTGCATGAAACATTTGTGGAACTTCTTTGCCTGATTGTGGTTAGCAACACATACTCTTGATTATTTGGGGTACAATGCTTTTGGCCAGACATATGTGACTAAGCTTTAAGGGGTACTTTGGAGATGACACGATAATTTCCTTTTTGGCTACAGAGCACAATGATTCAGTAGAACTTTAAAGGGAAGTAACCCTCCATCAGTTGTCTTTTGCTCTTTCCTTTTTTTTTTTTTTTTTTTTTTTGAGCATAACAAAAGACCCTGTGACAGGTCGTGAGGAAGGATAGATTGTTTTTGTTTTCCTTCTTGGCTAACATGTGGCCATGAGCAGGTGGCAGCTAAAGCACACGTCCTGTCTACATGAGCCTAAAAGCGGAACTCAGAGCCATAGTTCTTTTGTTTTGTTTTGTTTTGAGTTTCTTTCCTAAGTACATGTGACTGAATATGAACCCTGACAAAGAAGTGTATAGACTTGATGGTGACCTCTTGTGGTCAATAAATCTAGAGATTTGGGGTCAATCAGGGGGAACTTCCTGATGATCATCAACAATGGAAGAACTCAAACCCTGGCTTAAATGACCAATAAACATGGATTTTGAGAGGACACTGAAGAGACCTGAGGTAAAGGATAAAAGTATCTATTTTGTAATCCTACAAATTGTTTTGTATTCTGATGAGGTTACTTGGAGAGTAAAACTTAGTGATAATTTACTGAATTCTTTTAAAAGTTTTCTGACAAGGTCCACTTGTGTTTCATGTTTAGCATTTCTTTTGTGTGTAGAAAACAAATTGTTGCCCATACATGATTCATATGTACTTGATTTTCTTTCTATTCTTTTTAGGGATATCCTAGACATGAGTTCAAATTTAAGTTTTAAGTAATTTTCTGTAGGCTTCTGAAATGGGGTATGTAATGAGTTACAGTATAAGAAAAGTCTAATACTCATTAACAGTTAGGCTCCTCCATGTATATATATATATATATATATATATTGTATTCAATTTATACTTTAACATATTTAACATGTATTGGTCAACCTGCCATCTGGGGGGGAGGAGAAAAATTGGAACAAAAGGTTTGGCAATTGTTAATAATGTAAAATTACATGCATATATCTGGTAAATAAAAACTATAATTAAAAAAAAAAGAAAATGTAATAAGGAAAAAAAAAGTTAGGCTCCTCCAGGTTTGCATAGGTGGGTTCAGAGAACATATCTTTATCTTAGTGGATAGGAAAAGGGTACAGTACCCTAGACCCTCCAGTGCTTCTTAATGTTGGGTATAAAGTGAAAAAGTTATAAGAGATGAACTCTATGTTCCCTTTTAGCTAAAAGTCTTCATGCCTATCTTTGATCTTACTCAATCATAAATCGAGCCATAAATGGGAACAATGCCTTCTAGGTCTTTTGCTATTTGACCTAGGATAGACCCTTAGCTTAAAAAGGACAAATCCTCCCACTTTATGGGGCCATCTGCAGACATCCTGATCTATATCTTGCTACTGGATCCATACTGCCTGTCACACACTTACTTTTTTTTCCCCCAGGAATATTTCCTGCAGATATTTCAGGTTTTGAGAGAACCAGACTTGTGCAATCAAAAAGCCCTTAGGGGATTTCATTCTGTACAGAAGATGCTAGTACCACCCTAGTGAGTCATTTTCATAAAATACAACATCTGCAAGAAAAGGTTATAAACATGCAGCAGTGCTCAAAACAGTTAGAAAAAGAACAGAATTACCCTAAAAAGAATTTATGCTTACCATTTAAAATTTGTTAATGTTTAAGTTTATTGTCTAGATATCAAGAAAACAAAATATTTGGACACAAAAATCTTGCTTTTTCCCCTCTGTCTCTCCTTTCCCAAATGAAAAAAGATTCTTGTCTTTTTTAAAAGTTGAATTTGAATTCTTATATTTAAAAACTCTATGGTTCCTATGGTTAAATCCATTTTTCATGTATCATGTTTCATTCTCATCCCTTCCTGCTTCTTCTTCTGATCAGGAGTTGGAATGAAAAGGAAGAAAGTAACTCTGAATTCTCGTGGCCATACCATTATGCAAATAGCTGGTAAAGATGATATGGCAATAATCGTCTAGGTACCCAGAGTAAATCATTTTAAATTTCACTTTTCTTCTTTATTTCACTTCAAGTATAATTGTCCATATCCCAGAAAAGACTATAAATTTGGGACAATTGGACATAAACCTTCAAATGTGCATGGTTTATGATGGGACACTCATGAGAGGTGGTCCCATTATTGAATTGTTCCCAGTGGCCTCAAAGTTTGGGGCAACCTAGATATTAAATGCTACTCTGGTCTTAAGAAATCACCTGGAGATTTTGACTGACACTTACAGAAACTAAACAATACATTTTGGTAGAAGTGAAATACAAATATTGCATATCCTGGCTAAAGAAACTTTTGGAATTAGAATTGGAAAGAATTCAGTTAAAAGTCATCTTGCCCAAAGTTTTTAAAAATTAATCAATTCAAATAGTAGAACCATTTCTAACAGTTCTTCTTCCAACAAGATAAAGCAAAAGACTCAGAACTGAGTATAATATATATATAAATATAAACCTGTTTCCCAAGCACCTAAGTTCAACAGGTCATCTGACAAATTGTTACAAGGAAATAGTTCATTTTTTCAACTTTTGACTCTGAAACCACACCTCAAAACCAGTGTACTAGTTTCAGGATCTATTTTGAGTTAATTTTTTTTTCTTCATTCCCCCAAGTATCCAAAAATCATGCAAAGATAAAAGTTTTTGAAGAAGAGTTTTAGAACTGTCATTTTTCTTAGTCCCTAAATATGAATTGCCACTATACTGATTTGGGAAGTATGATTCACACAGTACAAAGGTACCCCAAAAGTTCTTTTTTTTTTTCCCCTGAGGCTGGGTTAAGTGGCTTGCCCAGGGTCACACAGCTAGGAAGTGTTAAGTGTCTGAGACCAGATTTGAACTCGGGTCCTCCTGAATTCAGGGCTGGTGCTCTACCCACTGCGCCACCTAGCTGCCCCCCCAAAAGTTCTTCAGACAAAACCTTCATCCTCAAAATCTAGTTCTAGACATTTTCGAAGAGACTCTTGAAAACACATACACACACAAACTGTTAGCTAATTCTTTACTACATGTTTCCTTGAATTCTGTATAGGTATGTCTAGACCTGCCTCAACTATACCTCTTTTGCATTTTAATTAGTGTAGATTACTCATTAAGGGCCAGAGGATTAGTGATCTGCAAAACTGTACCCATTAAATTATACAGGTGAAACACCTGCTCAAGGACAATCTAAATACATGATCTCACTTTAATACATGCTGTCTGGTTCTTCTAGCTGTTTTATTAGGTGAACATGCAGCATTCTAATTCTAATTCAATCATTCTAATACTGATCTATTTCTACCGACTACCCCCACTCCCTGCTTCTTAATAACAACAACAAAAAACTAAACCAGCATTGTACAATTTTCTTAAAAGCAGGAACTTTTTTTTTTTTTTTTTTTTTCTTTTAAATCTGCAATACTTGGCAAACAATAGGTGGTTAATAAATGCTTATTTACTTGACCTGACTTTTATTGCTGGAAGGAATGAAAGGAACAAGAATGTTTTGTGTTTTTTTTTTCCTAACAGGTTTCCAAAAATAGATTTTTTTTTATCAGTATAGATAAAATTCATTCAGACTATGAAATTTTGATTCAATTGATTGAAGTAGACTATAGTTCAGATGTGCACTAAGATGAGTAGATGCCATCAATTAGTGGAGTAAGGAGGTAAAGGGAAGAGTATAACTATTTATTAGTTACCTACTAAGTGTCAGGCACTGTGCTAAACACTTAACAAATATCTCATTTGATTGTTGTTAAGTCACATCTTTGTGACCTCTTTTGGGCATTTTCCTGGCAAAGATACTGGAGTAATTCATCACTTCCTTCTCCAACTCATTTTACAGATGAGGAAACTGAGGCAAACAGAGTCAAGGGACAGTAAGTTTCTGAAGCAGGACTTGAGTGCTTGTGCTGCATATTTGCAGATGTCAAGTATATCACTGTTGATTTTGCAAGAGACTGAAATATTTTCTGGCCCTGGGGAAAAATGCAAACTTTCCTTAGAGAGGAAAGACTTGAGGAAAAAACAGGACTTTGGATGGATTCATCTTGACTCATGAGATTGTCTTCCCCTTCCTTTGAAAAAGGGAATTATGGGAAGGAGAATTCAGAGCCAGGCAGAAAGAAGGGACTGGTACATTGAGCATAATAGGGAACAGCTGCTGAGAGATAAGCCGTGGGAACCTATCAGAACATGTGGATTCAAATAGTGTGGGGGGAGCACCAGAGCTAAGGAGTCATAGCTCTGAGAGTGAACGTTGGTCCAGAGGATGAGGGGATGAATTCAATTATTCTAGTAAATCCTTCCTCGCCAAGCTGTTTTCTTCCTTTCTGGTTAGACAAGTTTGCAAGCTAGAGCATTCTTTTATCTGTTTCTTTCCACATAGATCTCTTTTATCTACTAGGAGACTCTGGGGACTAGAAAAAATGCTAACTCAGGCGTGTATTTTATTTAAAGTCAAATAGGTGATAGAATAGAGAACATTCCTTATTCCAGAGGAAGAAAATGGAGTTGTAATGGTAGTTCTGATCCATTAGGGGGGAAAAAAGTAGAGCTGATTGAACTAGCCTGGTGAATTTGGGATTCAGCTGAAATAAATCCTGAGCCAGTTAGAGAAGCAGGCTAGGAGGGATCTAAACCCATATGGGTAAGGCTACTTTGATTTTCAAACCACTGGTTAACGTTTGGTGAGCTGAATTGGAAAGGAAAGATACTCCCTCATGGGAGGAAGTTGGTTTAAAAAAAAAAAACAAAAACTGATCCTTTCTCTCTCTCTCTCTCTCTCCCCTCCCTCTCTCCCTCTCTCTCTCTCTCTCTCTCTCTCTCTCTCTCTCTCTCTCTCTCTCTCCTCCCTCTCTCCCTCTCTCCCTCTCTCTCTCTCTCTCTCTCTCTCTCTTCTCTCTCTCTCTCTCTCTCTCTCTCTCTCTCTCTCTCTCTCTCTCTCTCTCTCCTCTCTCTCCCTCCTCCCTCCCCTCCCTCCCTCCCTCCTCTCTCTCTCTCCTCTCTCTCCTCTCTCTCTCTCTCTCATCTCTCTCTCTCTCTCTCTCTCTCTCTCTCTCTCTCTCTCCCTCTCTCCCTCCCTTCCCTCCCTCCCTCCTCCCTCCCTCCCCTCCCTCCCTCTCTCTCTCTCTCTCTCTCTCTCTCTCTCTCTCTCTCTCTCTCTCTCTCTCTCTCTCTCTCTCTCTCTCTCTCTCTCTCTCTCTCTCTCTTTGTCAAGAGGAAAGGAGGAAAAGAGGGAGGGAGGGAGGCACAGAGGGAGGAATGTGCATAGAGTTAAGATATTGAGTTCCTCTACTGTAGAGGAAAGGACATAGAAATCTTTGGCTCTTGAATTTTCAGTTATAATCTCTTTTCCTCTCTTTACTCTCTTCAAAAACCATCAATTCAAATATTCTCATTTTACTGATGAGGAAATTAAAGATTGGGTGGGCTCTTAGTAAAGTTAGAATAATACTAGAGGAAAAAAAATTGGTCTTAATTTAGGTTTTTAAAAGTGAATGTTCCCTTCTTCATCAACAATCATGATTTGAATTTGATTTGTATTTTTTTTTGACGTCGCATAATAAATCTACAGTATTATAGACAATAGAGTCCTTGACTCCAGCTGATTCAGTTGAGAAATAATAGCCTTGAGTCATTCACAGCCTCAGGAACAGCATGGAATTGGGATGGTTCAGCAAGACAGTAAGAAAGAACATTGGAGAGGGAGACACTAGGAGACCGTGGGTGTCTGTGGGTGTTTAAACACACATAAACAAGAATAGTAACAAGTCATTACACCTGCCTTCTGGCAGAACTCACCTTTCCAAGGAAACTGCTGAGACAATGAGCAGGGAACTTAGTCCAGGGGAATTTTCAGATGAATGAAGAATGAAGCATTTGGAAGTAAGCTAAGTGGAGCGGGAAACTTCCTCCTATAATGACATTTGAGACAAATTTGGAAGAAGGAAACAATGGCATTCTTATTGGGGCAGAGAGGCTAAAACTTGTCATGGCTTTGCCTTTGTGTGTGACCTCATCCTCAGGACTAGTTTGACAGGTTATAGGGCCACAGATCAAATGGAAAAATGAGCTCATTTGTTTGAAAAGCAATGACGGACTGAAGAACTGGATGGATATTGCTGTTGAACTGCTTGCCCACAGGACTATCCGGGAGTCTTGGGATGTTTATTCCTTCCCTCCTTTGGATCATATTAGCATCACTCTGGATGTAGTGTGAAAGTGGTACAGCCTCATAAAGAAAGGCAGGGCTAGAATTTTATTATATTTATACCCAAATATATTGTCAAAGGGTCTAAAATTTGTTGACTATTCTAAAATTCAAGTCTTGTCAAAAGTATATATTTTTAAAAATTCAGTAATATTCATTTTCCCTAAAACTCAGTTCTTCCTTCTTTTTTCTCTCGCTTTTTTCCTTGATTTATTTTTCCCTCACAAGATTTTTGACCTTTTGGTTCTCCAAATGAATAAAAACTGTCAAGTTCTATGAACAACCTCTTGGTAGTTTAGTATGACATTAAGTTTATAAATTAATTTAGATAATATTACAGTTTTTAATTGTGTTGACATGATCTAGCTATGAGTAATGACTATCTCTTCCCAGTAAATAAAGGGTCAAATGAGAAAGAAGAACAGGCCATTTTTCACCCAAAAAAATCTAAACTATCAACAACTATATAAAAGAAGACTCCAAATGATCAACAATAAGAGAAATACAAATTAAACTAATTTTGAGGTTTCACCCCGTACTCCTAAGATCCACAAAGGTGAAAAAAGATGAAAATGGTAAATGTTGGGGGTTATGGGAAGATTGGCACCTTAATAAACTGTAGGTGGAGCCATTGAAAAATTCAACCATTCTGATAAATACACTAAACTGTTTGAAACTAGACTATACAAAATTCTCTCTCATACAGATCCTTGACCTAACAATATTACTATTAGGCCTATACCCTAAGGAGGACAAACACAAAGCTTCCAATATATTTATAAAATATAATTTGTTATATTTCATATATTATTATATTTGATATTATATATCATATTATATATGATAATATATTACATGTATTATTATAAAATATAATAAAATAATTTATAACAGCGTGTGTGTGAGAGAAAGAGAAAAATAGGTTTTCATTGATTGGGAAATAGCATCAATTGTGGTATATGAATATAATCACATGTTATCATTTTTTATTTTTATTTTTTATTAATTTTATAATTATAATTTTTTTGACATTACATATGCATGGGTAATTTTTTTTTACAGCATTATCCCTTTTACTCACTTCTTTTCCAAATTTTCCCCTCCCTCCCTCTACCCTCTCCCTTAGATGACAGGCAATCCCATACATGTTACATGAATCACATGTTATCATACTAAAAAATCACAAATATGAAGACTTTAGAAAAAATTAGGAAGATTTATATAAATTGATGAAGAAATAAATTAAGAAGAGCCAAGAGAACAATTAATATGATTATACTAATGTAAAAGGAAAACAGCATTGAAATTTCAGAACTCTAATCAATCTTGATTTCAAATGAATAGTAAACCCTTCTTCCATCAGAGAGAAGCTGCTACAGATGAAGTATTAAGCATAAATTATCAGATTTGACTGTGTCCATTGTTTTACTTAACTAGATTTATTATAAAAAGTTCAATGATGGGAGGAAGTGGTAGTGATTTTTTTATTTTTTTATTTTTAAGAATCTAAACTCAAGGCAATTCCAGTAGATTTGTGATGGAAAGAGCCATCTACATCCATAGAGAGAATTACAGCGACTGAATGTGAATCAAAGCATAGCACTTTCACTTTTTTGTTATTATTGTGGTTGTTTGTTTGCTTGTGTTTTTTTTCCTCATTTTTTTTCTTTTATCTTTTGATCTGATTTTTCTGCAACATAAAGAATATGGAAATATGTTTAGAAGAATTGCACTTTTAACCTATATTGTATTGCTTGCTGTCTGTAGGGGATAGTGGGGAAAGGGAGGGAGAAAAATTTGGAACAGAAAGTTTTACAATGGTGGATATTGAAAACTATCTTTGCATGTATTTGGAAAAATAAAAAGCTATTAAAAAACAGAAAAAATTCCCACAATGCTCTCAACTTATAATATAGCTTGTCTAAATACTCCTGACTCTATATCTTTTTTCCCCCTGATCTCTTTGAAGTTCCTGACCTTTTATGCTTCAAAATCAACTTTATTATTTTTTCTAAATCAGTAAAATAATTTTTATTAATTTAACTGGATTATTTAAACTTTTAAAATCTGAGTTTATTTGTATAAAAAGAGTCTTATGTTTATGTTAATAAAGTTCCTGTATCTGCTTTTGGCAGGTATATACTCAGATATTTTACACTGTCTAGGTATTTTAAATGGTCAAAAGAAATATTGAATAAGATTGCTGACAAATAGTGTGGTTTCTCTATTTTTCACTTTTGACTAAATTTATTTTAACTTAAAAAAAAGAGTAAATAAAGCACTTATTTAATAAAATAAAGAAAATGAAGGTGTTGAGCTTTGGTAATCTCTAAGATTTTTCCTATTTTTTTTTTAATTTTATGTTCCTGTGATTAATAAGAGTCAATTATTTATTAAGTGTCTGTTAAGTAGTAAGGATACCAAAAAAAAAGTGTTTTTCTCCTTAATTGTAATATATTTCCTTTGAGATTCTCTCCAATTTATCATGTATATATGTTGTTCACACACAGCCTCCTTAATTAGATTGTATTCTTCGTGAGCAAGAACTGTTTTTACCTCTTTTTGTATCTCCAGTGATTATCACAGTGCCTTGCACATAGGAAGCTCTTAAAAAATGCTTGTTGACTTAAAGAAGCTCACCTTCTAATTGGTGAGCCTATATGCAAAATATATAAGGTAAATGGCAGGTAAAGATGGAAGGCATTAGCAGTAGGAGAGTGGGAAACAGGAGAGAGCTCTTCAAAGATAAAATTTAAACTGAGACATAAAGGAAATTAGACAAACTAAGAAAAGGAAGGGAGAAGAAAGTAATGCAGGCATAAGGGACAGCCAGTAATAAAGCATCAAATCCAGGAGATGGAGTATTATGCAAGAGACAATAGCTTATTAGGTATGCTAATTTGATAACTAGAAAGAAACCTGTCTTTCTTTTGGCTGTTATCATAATAAATGACTTAACATTTTTAAAGTTGCTGAAACTTCCTGGAATAAAGATGATACATTTTGTAGAATAAAAATCTTACTAAAAATTACAACATGATTCCATGTGCCATTAATAGAGTACCATCTATCCAAGGATTAGTAAGAACTTATTTTTATTGCTAGGTCTTAAATATTTAAAGAAGTTGAATTTTTTTTTTAATGTATATGAGTGGATTTTACCAGGTTTATGGTGTAATGGAGTAAAAATTGGCCAAATTCTACAGGATCCCTTATCTCTACTTCTACAAAAAAGAGATTTTAAAAAAAGTAGAGACTTTCAATAGATTTAAGTCTTGGGATCTGTTAAGGAGGTTAATTTCAGTTCAGAGAGAGTAAGGCTTCTATACTCATCATAAAGCCTTCCTGAATTGCTGTGGCTAAAAATAATTCTTACGTGGTGGTCAACTTTCTGGTGAGGGGCCCCTCAGAATCCCCTCAGGTGAGGATACCTTGTCCTCCTGACCAGGGATTGCAGGTCAGGTACATGGTTTATGGCTGGGTCTACACTCAGTGACTTTGCAGTTTGTTAAGACTTGCTGGGACTTGTGATCCGCTCCCATCACTTTTCAAAATGCAGTAGAAATTACACAATGAGGCCTTCGAGTGGAAATTTAGTGGAATTCCCAATCTAATAGGTTAAAATAATTTACACAGTGCTTTTAAGGTCTGCAAAACACTTTTCTTATGTTACCTTATTTAATCAGGTTAGATGTTTGGTGAAATGCATTTATTTAGTCCTACAAGTATGAGTTATTATTATTGCTAGTAATGACATTCAGTATCTCCTGGGTATTTCTGAATTATATTCATGAGATCAATGATTCATCACAACCAGCATTTACATATTTAATGTTTTTGAAGCACTTTACATACATTCTCTCTGGAGCTTTAAAGGAAAAGACTACACAGTAATTATTCCCATTTTACAAATGACAAAATTGAGGTCTTAAGAGGTTAAATTAAACAGCTAACAGGTGTTAAGAGGTGGAATCTGAAGCTATGTTTTGCTGACTTGCAATTCAGTAATTTAGCCACTAAACCACAAACCTTTTTGAGTACTAAGCTTAACATTTTTTTCAGTAGTATTTTATTTTTCCAAATACATGTAAAGATAGTTTTCAATAAATAAATATTTTTGTAAAACTTTGTGTTCTAAAATTTTCTCCCTCCCTCCTTTACTTTTCCCTTCCCCAAGATAGCAAGCAATCTGATATAGGTTAAATACATGCAATCGTTTTAAGTGTATTTCCATATTTGTCATGTTGTGCGAGAAAAATCAAACCAAAAGAAAAAAAATCATGAAAAGGAAAAAACAAAAATAAAAATGTGAAAATACTATGATTTGATTGTTTTTTCTTTTTCATGATTTTTTTTTCTTTTGGTCTGATTATAAATCATTAAATTATAATTATAAATCATTTACATTACAATTATAAATCACTAAAAATTATGATAAAACCAAATCTGAGTATGATTGGCATTTTCCATCTCAAGTCTATTGGAATTTAGACTTTTTTAAACATCGAAATATTTCCTGGCTCCCCACATAATAATCATAGTTCTATTAACATTTCCAGGTTTTGAAAATACTTAAAGACAAAATTAAAACCATTGAACTAGTAAATAAAGTTAGGAGTTGATTTTATGGAAAAACCCAATAAAATAGATAAATTATTGGTCAATATATATTTTTAAAAGAACCAAATCATTAGATTAAAAATGAAAAAAGTGAATACACCATTAATGAAGATGAAACTAAAGCAATTATTAGAAGTTACTTTCCCCAATTATATGCCAATAAAGTTGGCAACTTAAGTGAAATATAAGACTTCTTACAAAATTCCTACAAAAACATAAACTGCTCAGAATAGGATATCTAAATAAACTTATCTTAGAAAAAGAAATTGAACAGGTTGTAAATGAGATTTCTAAGAAAAAAAGCAACTGAATTCTACCAAACATGTAAAGCTCAACTAATTCCAATATTAAACAAATTATTTGGAATAATAGGCAAAATATGGGTCCTATCAAATTCTTTTAGGAAACAAATATGGTGCTGATACCTAAACTAGAAAGAATAAAAGCATAAAAAGAAAATTATTAATGAATTTCACTAATGAATATTGATGCAAAAAAACTAAATAAAATGCTAGCTACAACAGTACTAGCACATCTGAAAAATAGCTTCAAAAATGGACAATAGGAGCAGCTAGGTGGTTCAGTGGAGAAATCATCAGTCCTGAAGTCAGGAGGACCTGAGTTCAAATCTAACCCTAGCTATGTGACCTTGAGCAAGTCATTTAACCCCAATTGCCTCTGCCAAAAAAAAAAAAAAAAAAGAATTGCTTTGAGTTTCTTTCTCTGAATATAAGAAATCAATCCATTATCCTGAAATAAGTATTCCTAATATTGGTGACAATATCATGAGTTTAAGAAAAAGGGAGCTCCTGGGTCCAAGTTTGGGTTCCTCAGAAGGAGGCAATGTCTGCAGCAAGTTGTTGAAGATGATACCATTAGGATAATACTACAAAGGACTAAGAAAACCCAGTCCACAAAATCTGGACCTTGAGAGAGTGGCTAGGACAGCACAGATCTGAATCAAGACTGAAACATCTGTTCAGCAGTCCTGCCAAGTGTTTCATGCTTTAGTGTTTTAAGTATCAACTTCTTGGAAAGAGTTTAATGTATGATGGATTCATGTATCCTATTTTAAGGATTTTTTTCAATGAACATACAATCCTTATGAGTTTTAAATATTCCCTTTGAGGTGATTGGAATAAATATACGCTATAGCAGAACTACTTTGTGCACCAAGGATCTTACTAGAGAGTACCCTATTTATGTCTTTTGGATATAATGTAGACATGTCATTCTTAATTTTTGTTTTTATATTAGCTCCCAAGAATATTCATACTAATCCATTTTTAAAATGGGTGCCCCCTCAATTGCCCTCATCTTTAGATCTGCTATGGAGTAAGGGCCATAATAAACCAGATAATGTAAAAATATGCCTGATTCTTTTCTTTGGAGTCAACTGAATCTGAATTTTATAAGCTGCATGCTGGAGACCATTGTTGAAAAGAGAATGTCCTGGGGGCAGCTAGGTGGCGCAGTGGATAGAGCACCAGCCTTGAATTCAGGAGGACCCCAGTTCAAATCTGGTCTCAGACACTTAATACTTCCTAGCTGTGTGACCCTAGGCAAGTCACTTAACCCCAGCCTAAAAAAAAAAAAAAAAAAAAGAGAGAGAGAGAATGCCCTGCCAGCTTATGAGTTTTGCATATTCATTAAAAATTCATGAGGAAGCTAGATGGCACAATAGATAGAGTGCCAGCCTTGAGGTCAGGAGGACCAGAGTTCAAATCCAACCTCAGACAATGTGACCCTAGGCAAGTTATTTAACCCCAATTGCCTCAACAACAACAACAAATTGCCTTCATTTATGTCACTCTCTTTTCTTTCTTTTTTTTCTTCCTCTGTTTTACCAGGTCACCATTATCCTGATTTCTCTTCTTATTTTATTTTCCTTCATTTTTCTCCTAGTTGCACTATCATCCTATCCCTCCCCCACCTTTTTTTTTTTTTCCTTATTTCATCCAAACCTGTCAAACCAAGGGCGGGTCTTGAAGCACAGAAAAAGAAAAAAAAGAAAAGAAAAAAGAAACATAAACACAGATTTTACTTAGCTGATTTGTTTTTTACTGAATCTATAATTAGAGAAGCCTTGCAGGAAGGAGGGAACCATTGACAGATGTCTATGTTGAAAAGTAGCAAGTCCTTTGGGCATCTAGCTTATTTAATGCTCAACAGCTGGAATCCAAGAGCTCATTTTACAACATTATTTGTGGTTAGTTTAGATAACATTTTTGGATCTGTGTTTATTACGAAAAGGATGTCAACAGATTGATACCATTCTAAATGTGTTAGGATCATTATTTCCTGCTGCTAACTTGAAGTGCATTCATTTCTTTATAAAGTAGGATGTAACGATTATCTTTTTTAAAGGACAGTTTATTTCTCTTGCACCAAATGATTTGTGAAGATTTATTTCTTTCCTCTATGGCTGTTGGTGTTATAAAACTGGGTTTCTTACTGTCGTGACCTTCTGTGAGAGAGAACAGACCAACAGTCAGCTCCAATAAGAGAAAAACAATTTTTTTCAGAAAATTTTAGAAGTTTTTTTTTTTTCTTTTTAATTTAGTGAATGGTTTGTTGAAGACTGTTTAAGGCAGAAGTTATCATCTTAACAAACTGGCAAGTCAGTCATTTAAAGAATTAGTCCATCTGGCACAGAAATATTTTTTTAAAAATGGATTATATTCTGAATATTTTGGGGAACTACTATAAAATTGAGAATAGCTATGAGTAAGTCTTGAGACATAACTAGTAAGTCAGTCAATAAGTACTATTAAGTGCCCACTATCTTTCTATATATTATTAAGTGCCCACTATATATGGGAACATAAAAGCAAAAGATAGTTCCCATCTAGTTTAATGGAGTCTCTCTTAACTACTCCGTATCTCTGCATTTTCATCTGCAAAATAAAGGGACTGTTCTAGGTCATCTCAAAAGTGTCTTTCCGTTCTAAAAGTGCTTTGATTTAATATCGTACTCTATTTGGACTTGAATTTTGAAGAGAATCAAATTTGATTTTAAGTGGAAATGAAGAAAATCTTATCCATTTTAAACTTCCTCCTATTTTATGGAGGAAACTGAAACTTAGAGTATAACCATAAGTTCTTTCCTCTTGGGAGTTTATCTCCCACAAGTAGTTTAATAAGTCTGGATCTGTGTATAAGTCCCTGGGGAAGGTAAAGTCCTACTAAAGAGAAAAGGGGTGTTATTCTTGACTGTTTATAGGCTCAGGTACAAGTCCTTCATGGATAATGGCTTAAATACAACCTATCTTAAGATTTTTTTTGTTTTTGTTTTTTTAGCCAATTTCTTGCAGGAAGCTCAAGAGCCCTTTTAGTGAAAAACATGAGCTCAAATTCTGATATTCCTATCCAAAAGGTACCATGGACCAAATTCTGATATTTACAGAGCAAAGTCTGGTTGGGAGCAAAATAACTCCTTATATAATTCTTCTGAAACCCCCAAGAGTAAGACTAATTCATATGAACCCCAAAGGTATTTTGGGCCATTGCTTACATTTTAAGAATTTGTATACCATTATATATAATTAAGAATTTGTATATAATCCCAGGCTTATTGAAGCCATCCAGACAGATTGGCAGTTATGGAAGTTTTGTGATAGATTGATGGTTTGGTAGTTAGAGATTTTGTGTTAGGAAAAAACCTCTGAAAGAAAGCGTACAACATGATAGTAACATGGTGGAACTTTTCTTATCAAATGCAAAGGCTTTCATCTCACATAACTTGTTATCTGTTTCCTAACTTCATGGTTAATTATGTTGTTGTGTCACAGATAAGGAGAAAGACCTTCTATCTTAGACATCATCAGAATGTTGGGTACCTCTCTGTAATGCCTCCCCTCACCCAGTCAGAACTGGATTGTTAGTCCCATGTTCCCGCTCTCTGCCCCTGCCTCAGTCTACCCCCTGTGTCTGAGCCACGTATCTATCTATCTATCTATCTATATCTATATCTATCTATCTATCTATATCTATCTATCTATCTATCTATATCTATATCTATCTATCTATATCTATATCTATATCTATATATCTCTATCTATCTATCTATCTATCTATCTATCTATCTATCTATCTATCTATCTATCTATCTATCTATCTATCTATCTATCTATCTATACCTGGATCCAAACCATGGATCCATTTGTTCCCAGTAAATCTCTCCTTTTTAAATAAATTATTAAATACTCTCTAATCTCCAACTTGCCTCAGTTTCTCCTGCGTTACAATGTTAAAGAAAATCTGGGATTAAAAAGTGAAGTTGACATTTGTAATGTCAGGTAGGGAAATCAGGGCAGAAATGAGTGTTTTGTTTTGTTTTTTGTGAAGGGCAATTAACTACAATTCTTTCCAGCTCTGTGAGAGTGAAGAATGACAAATAAACCCAGAGACTGAGACTTTCCATATGAAACAATGGGATGTGATACATAACAGTCCCTAGAAGAAGATTCTGGGAAGATAGTGGAATAGGTCAAAAAATTCCAACCTTTCCAGAAAATATTATATCCAGCAAAATTAAACATAATATTGAATGAAAAATAGACATATAATAACTGTCAGAGTTTCAGGATTTTGTTGTAAACAAGCCTGAACTCAATAGAAAATTTAACATATAAGAGCCAACATCGAAGATTAATTTTAAGAGACTCAGTAAGGACAAATTGTTTATTTTATATGTAAAAATGTAATCATATTTCTAAGATTGTAATTAGTAATTCAAAAGAAATGTTGGGGTAGAACTGAGTATGATGTGATTATAAAAAGAAAAACAATGTAGGAAATAGTCAAAACAGTTAATATGCTCTACAAATGAAGTATAAGAGCAAGAACAAACAGAGGAATTAGATGGGGGAGGAAGGGTGGAGTTCTGAAAACCTACTCATATCAAGAATGGGATAAAGAGGGAATAATAGATACTTATGTCAAAATCTATAAAGTAATAAGAGGGGGAGGGAACAGGATAAGGTAGGGTATAGAAGAGTGTGTAGATTCATGGGAGTGGGATAAGGTGTGTAGATTAATGGGAAAGGAATAAAAAGAAAGGGAAATGGTGATGGAGGGATGTTGTGGGGGGAGGTTAAGTGATAGCAAGACAAGTTAGCAGGTAGAAGTAAAGTAGAAGAGTTAGCAGAAATAGGAAATGAGAAAATGCATATGTATGCATGTGCATGTATGATATATGTTAAATATGTATGTATGTGTGTAAACATAAATATTTATGTTCTTAACTATAGCCTACTTAAAAGAGAAGGGGATGAAGAAAAGGGGAAAAAGAATTAACTAAAAAGTTCACAGCAGAGAACAAAAAATCTACAAGGAAGCAAAGATGGCCATCTCTGAATACAATGTTTTATTATTATATATACTTTCTTCAAATGGGAATTTATTGTTGCATATTTTTAATCTTTTTTATATGTTCTGCTGAACACATAAATTTTTCTTTTTTCCTTTTTTCCTATTTTTCTATTTGTCTTAAATTTTTAAAAAGGGAAAAAAAAACCCAATTCCTAAAATCAGTAGACTAAAGCTGGAGTCCTAACTATATCACTTGCCAGCTGTATGACTTTGCACAAGTAATTTAACCTCAGCTTTAATTTTTATCATTATAAAATACTAAATACTTTATATTATTTATTATATATTATTTAATATTTATTTATTATATATTTATTTATATATAGTATTATAAAATACTAAAATATGAGCCTCTGAATCTGAAAACATTTTGTAACCTTGTGGTGCTTAAATCCTACCTCCAAACATTTCTAACTGTGTAACTAGGCTCTGTCTGCCTTAGGTTTCTCAATTCTAAAATGGGATAGTAATAGCATCTACCTCTCAAGGTTGTTGTGAGGATTAAATGAGAAAATTTTTGTAAAGTACTTGTATGCATTTGGAACATTTTGTCTTTCAGTTCTTTTCAGTTGTGTTTGAGTCCATATGCGATTTTTGAGGAAACTGAGGCAATCAAAATTAAATTGAACTTGGGTCTTTCTGATGCAGACCCAGTTATCCATCCACTGCACCACCTTGC